>NW_021634103.1:0-44598 GCF_004799145.2 Neltuma alba | reverse complement strand
TCGATCATGTAAATTATAATTCCCCACAAGCCAGTTTTTCAGTTTCGTAACAGTTTTGCTCCTCGAACGGTCACTCTCTCTGTAATTCGATCGACAAGAGCCTGAGTCTAAGCCTTATCGCCTCTCCATCAATTCTGTATGTTTCTTCTTGCCTAGCTGTTGCAATGATCTTTGATGATGCCTTCGAAGAAATTTTCATTTACCTTTTAGAGTATTTTAAGAGTTGTTAATCCATGTTGTCTGCTTCATTGGAAGCACTGTTGAAATGTGATTATCATTTTGCGAGGTATAGATAGATGGGATAGCATCAGGTCAAGGATGTAATGTGGTTGTCAATTTGGATAATATTCTTCTTCGACGGTAGTTTCGCTTCGTAGTTCGTGGTTTTGGAATGATTTCTCCCTTTTATGGGTAATTGCATGCCATACTTAAGCTGAAACTGAGCTTTCTGGTGACAGCTGAAGATTTAGAAATTAAGACTTTATGTTGTTATTTCTGCTGCCATATGATGATCCTTTATATTCTTAAAGAATCTAGATACGAATCGCCTGCGCGGTGCCTGTATTTAAGTTGGAAATTCAGAGGAAACAAAACCAAGTTTCTGTTAATTTTGAAACATCGTGATCGTTTATACATATGTTTTACTTCAGCAGTAATCGATCTCGATATTTCGTAACATTTACTGTCATATTACAATATTTATTGCAATCCTTTCTCTCTGAAAATGCAAGCCTATAACCGCACATGACACACACTTCAACGTGCCAACTCGCTGGCAACATAGCTTTTATGAGATGCTCGTTTGATTTGCATGCATCCATGCCTGCCTTCACTTTGGTATGATTCCGGCTAGATACGCGAATGTAGGTGCAAGATCAAGTGCATACTACGCCTACTATTAACCTGCATATTATTCAATTCCAGTTATGGTGGTTAAAGGATGACACATTTGAATCAGAGTCTGCTTAGGGACATCAACTATTTCCCGGTGATAAATCTGTTGATTTAATACGGAAAGATTCTAACTGGAGGGGAATAATGCAGCGAAGGTATGGATTAATTGTGTTTGCTCGCTTACCAGATTATATTCACTTTAGTCTTTCATAATTTTTCTAGTATGTGCCTCAATCAAGCTAAGATGCAAAGAAATGATTTTTTTCCACAATAAAAATATTTGGTGTCCGTTTAATCAGAATGTTTAAATCTAGCTTGCTGGCCTTTCTGCAGTGTTAAAAAGTCGAATGATAACATCAAGGTTTTCATCACAGCAATTATGGGAATTGTTTTGGGGTTTTCTCTCGGTATTTCAATGCCATCCTCGAATATCACCAAGGTATTTCTGTCACATAATCAATTGCCAGCATTGCATCAGGCATATATTTTTCATTCTATGTTCCTTTTTTTTTCATGTTGCAGATTCGCTTACCTTCAAGCTTTGGACGTTCTTTTGATGTGCCGATAGCTGATATAGAGAAATTTTTAGCTGACATAAACCGTTCTCAGGCTGTTACAGACCAGTCCTCTGGAACTGAAGGCCTTGAATACCTAGGATCAATGAAATTACCTAAGGTATTTTTTTTTAAAAAAAAGTTTTTGTTACAAGGTGATTCCATTTTTACTGCCTATATCAATTATTTCCAAGCACTTGTGTAGGCGAATTGACATTTAACAATATATTTTTCTTGCAAAATTTAATTTAACAAGAAGTTACCCCTCAGTGTAGGAGAATTGATTGCCATGCATCAATATTTCAAGGGAAAAAATATCAGTAAATGCAAGCTGTAGCCTTCTGTTTTAATTACACAAACACAAAAACACACACACACACACACATTTTGATTATCGATTCTGACACTATTGCTAGTTTCCAGATGTATGTTCCAACAAATCCTCATGGGGCAGAATCACTACCTCCTGGAATTGTTGTATCTGAATCTGATTTTCATTTGCGAAGGCTATGGGGTGAACCAAGTGAGGTATGACAAATTATTGGGTCTTCCAATCACTAACTCTCAGGGTCCTTAAGCATAACCCAGGAGGGATCAGAAATTGATCCGTATCCTTCATATTTACTATGCCTTCTGGGCTCTAGCTGTGTGCCACGCTTTGTCATATCACCAAGAGATGCATACATATCTCACATGTGCCTTCAAGCAATCTTTTTTCATGCATCTATTTCTTAAGCATCAATATTATGAGCCTGACAATAAGACCTTGATTTCCAAAGGATCTGCAGAAAAAGCCAAAGTATTTAGTGACATTCACTGTTGGTTATGATCAGAGATATAACATTGACGCATCAGTCAAAAAGGTTATTGACTGAACAGTTTTATATGTATATATTTGTTTATTTATCCTTCCTATCATATTGCCTTCATGCATTGACTCTCTTCTGATTTTGTAGTTTTCTGATGATTTTGCAATTTTGCTCTTTCATTATGACAATCGGATTAATGAATGGGATGAATTTGAGTGGTCAAAGAAAGCGATCCATGTTAGTGCAAGGAAACAAACAAAATGGTACATTGTTAATATCCTTCTGGTTATTTATCCTCCCTTTTTTCACTACTTCTTTGCTGGAGACTCACATTGTTTATGAATTTTCTCCCTCTAGCTTTTTTTCTCTTGAAGAAAGATATTTTGCAGTGGGTGATGAAATGTTTGTGTTTAGATTCAACTCAACAAATTCATTAGTTAGCTGATTATCATGTGGAATGGTTGTCTTTGTGCTTCTATCCCTGAACTTTTTGTTGTGCTTCATATATGATGGTATGCAGGTGGTATGCTAAGAGGTTTTTGCATCCTGATATTGTATCAGCTTATGAATATATTTTTATATGGGATGAAGATCTTGGAGTGGAACACTTCAATGGAGACAAGTATGGATATATGTTTAAATCCTATCTTTTCTTCTCAAACCTCCTCTTTGTATGCAATTTTTGGTTACTAACTGTGTTTTTATTACCAGATTTATGGAGCTAATAAAAAAACATGGTTTGGAGATATCTCAACCTGCTCTTGAAAATAGTGATTCAACATGGGAAATGACAAAGAGGAGAGGTGATAGATCAGTTCACAAGTAATTTTTGTTCTTCCTCCTTTTCTATCTCCAGCTATAGCCTGAGGGTCTTATTATGTTACATATGAATTCTCGTAACATTTCTATGTATGGATTGGCGGATAGGTTCACAGAGGAGAAACCAGGCTGGTGCAGTGATCCACACTTGCCTCCTTGTGCTGCGTAGATTATCTCTTCCTCCTTGATATGCAACAATATTCTTTACCGACACTTTTATCTATCCATTTTTATTTTACATTAATTGTTTCTGGTGTTTTTTTCAGCTTCGTGGAAATTATGGCTCCAGTCTTTTCTCGTGAAGCATGGCGATGTGTATGGCATATGATTCAGGTTTTTTGGGTTTTCAGTTTTATATCACATATGAATACATGATTTTGTCTTTCCACGATATGAGTGTACTCTTCAGTTACATTGACGAACTTCCCAACATATGCTTGTAGAACGACTTAGTGCATGGATGGGGACTGGATTTTGCTCTCAGAAGATGTGTAGAGGTTAGCAGATTCTGTTTTCTATGGCTTTTGAAGAGATTCTTTATATGAAATTTGTGTGCATGGATATGGATTATTTCTTTTGTCTCTCCTGAAATTTTTGGCTTTAACAGAAATCTTACCCAAAGTTTGAAGAAGATAATTAATTATTTTCTTGTTTACTTTAAGCTAATACCTTTCTGTTTCAATTTGGCAGCCAGCACATGAAAAAATCGGTGTAGTTGATTCGCAGTGGATTGTTCATCAAGGGGTTCCATCTCTCAGGAGCCAGGTTAGTCATAGCTAATTTATAAGAATAGCCTGGCCTGGGTCCACATGTTTCTAGAGGGTGCTTATCTACTTGTGCTTGAGATAAGCGAACTTGAGGAGGAATTCTAACTGCTTAAGTTCTATATTTCTTTACGTGCCTAGAATGCTTGATCATGTGTCTACATGAGTGTGATTAACAAATGAAAATTAAATAGGATTTATATCATCAGATGCTAAATGGTCGCCTAGTGTGCCTATTATACAAGCATCTCATCCCCCCCTGTTTAACGATACTAGCTGGCTTTCTTTTTCCTTTTTGTGCCTGAAAACTCGGCCAGTTGTTTGCCTCTGTCGTTTCTACTGTGAATGAAATTATTTTGAGCGAACCAGAATGTTTTATGAAATGTGTTATATAATTTTCAGGGAGATGCTGATCACGGAAAACAGCAAGGGGATGCGGTAAGTGCATTTCTCATAGAATCATTTTACTATGTTATTATATCGACGTGGCCCTGTTAAGCATCGTTGTGTACGTAATTAACTTCACACATACATTATCTGGCCGTAGCATTTTCCAAAGGGTTGAAGCAAAACAAATGCAAAAACTTCAAGTCATTCGCAAACTCCTTCGACTTTGAAGACCAAAAATACTCCCTCAACTACGACAGTTTAGGATTTAAATATTTATGGTCAATTTTCCCTTTTTTTTTCAACGAATATGCCATATCAAGGTCTCTCTCTCTCTCTCTCTCTCTCTCACACACACACACACGCAGTATTGTTTCCAGATTAATTGGTGTATGCTTGCTACGCCTGCATCAAAGGCATTGATAGAAAATGGACAAAAGGGTTTGGGTTTGTGGTGTGATAGTTAAGTAGGATATTTTACTTCTACGATTTTTATAATCGAGGAAAGTGTTTATAATTGACTTAACAATGAAGGAGGTATTTGTGATTATTCGATTGATACAAAGCCTAGTTCTGGTCCCCCAACTCAGGAATAGTGTTACTGTTCCCTAACAAGGAACCCGTTATGAACTGTTTGGTCTGGAACCTCTTGCAGGTTAGAGCAAGATGCAGAAATGAGTGGGCTTTGTTCCAGACTCGTCTCACCGATGCTGATAAGGTGTTCTTGGAAGGAATTAGGGGTTAATAATATTGGCGTCCCCTTCGACTATAGCTATACCCCTTTCAAACATGCTTTGCCTGTTAGTGGAATCATCGTTTCCTTGCCTACATTGGAGTCATTCACCCTTTTCATATCTCAGGTTCTGTCCCTTTTAATTATATGCGCCGTGTCGGCTAGGAAACAAAGGATGTCTCGTCCTACGTATGGCCTATTTGGCCAAAAACAAAAAAGAAAAAGATCTTGCATCTGGCCTCTTTTTCCTTTAAAGTGTAATTATTTGGTGTTCAGTATATTGAATTATGTTTAAATATTATTAGGTTCTATTTAAATAACACCACATTCTTCTCATATGGGACTTGATCCTTTTTTATTCAACTGGACTAACCATTATACATGTCATCAAGTTAAAATTCTAAAGAGCATCGCATTACAATCCACAAGTTATACATATGGTTTATCTTGTTTTCTCCCCAGCATTTTCACGGACAAATTTAAATACTTAGAAAAGTTTGAAAATTAAAAATAAGGAATTTCAGAGCTACGGACTTGTTTATTAATTCATTCTGCATATTATAGTCACAAGAAGCAGTGAGAAGTGAGGATGGAAGCGGCAACTGTAATTGTCACATTTATAAATTATTCTTCCAACCCTTAATATAGAACCCAATTGTTGAGTTGTTTTTTGTCCTAAATATAAGACCCATTTGTCATATTTATCAATTTTCTTTAAATTACCCCTATAAATACTCCCTCAACCATAATCAAATAGAAGAGGAAGATGGGGTATTAAGAAAGATGATTATGGTATTTTAGGAAAAATGTGTCACATTTCTTATAATTAACTAACTTACCTAACTTCCTTAATCTAATCAAATTAGTTAAATGGGTCTTATATTAAGGACCGGAGGAGTATTAAAAAAGAATAGTAGTATTTGCCAGATCTGGATAATCCCATGTTACAGCTATGAATTACTGGAGGAAAAGAGGAAAGGGGGTTGGGGGTAGGAGCGTCATTTTGGAGTAAGGTTGAAGTCTATGGATGGAAATCTTCAACTGGGAGATACCCCACAAACACAAGCGTTGCCTTCTCGCTTCTCATTCATGACTCAATTTATATATAAATAATATATATATATATATATATATATATATTTGGGGGGCCCAAAAACGACTCAATTTATTTGGCATTCAAAGTTCAAACACGTGTTTGTTCATTGAAATTAGCTAAAATATCACTAACACACACCCCTTCCCCCACAATCCCTGCTGCCTCTTTGATTCATACCATTCAGCCGTTTCCTTCTTGGGTCTATTTTAAAATTCAAAAAATGTGCCCTTTTACTTTCTTATCTTTCCTAATAGAGTGATTAGATTTTAAATTTAATTATAAGCACGGTTTCTGGGGCATGTGATCATCTATAAGAAGCCATCCATTGTAAAACTTACCACATTTTTGCGCAAAAAGCACAAACCCACAAAAGTTTTTTTTCCTTTTAAATTGATCAATTAACCTTTATAAAGTATACATTAATACTTGACTACTCTTCAAAAGAAAGAATTTAACGGTGCAGCTTTCAAAAACTCCTCGAATATGTTTTTGTCGAAAATCATGAGTATTTTAATTCTTATTTACAGTTCAGTTATGGAAAAATTAATGAAATATTTTCACACGACATTTATTTGTTCCCAGAGCATTTGATTATGTTTTCTACTAAATTCATTATATAAGGTATTTTTATTTTACGCAGATATTTAAAAAAATATTGATAAAAGACACGGGCACACATATTGGAAACAATAATGTGAGTTTTTTGGTGATTCACTTCAAATGAGGGAATTGTTTTGACCGACTGTATTATGGATTGCTTCAAGTGGCCGTTAAGTGTGCGTGGAGGGAGGTTGAGTTATACTTAAACCCCAAGACTCCCGCCAAACTAAACAGCATTAGGCACCAACCAAACCGCAACGAAAATAAAGCGCTCCCCCAAGCTGCCTTCCCCTACAGAAGCCCAACTCTGCTCTTTCTTCTCCTTCGCTGCCGTTTAACCAGTCAATCCCCTGCAGTTCCAAAGGTATGCGAAAAGCTCCGTCTCATATCCTGCACTCAATCATGAATGTATTCATCAACTTAGCTTCCTTCTCTTCCCATACACATCAGTCTCATTTCTAAAGCTGGTCACTTAATGTTTGTCACGAAACAAATCTTGGTGATTTTAGCACTGGATTCATCTGTGCTTTAAGTCCTGAAAAATGATCAGTGTACCAAATGTTCATAAATATATTTCATGATATATATATATATATATATATATGAATTTTCAGCAGAGATACAGGAGAAATGTCGAGCTTCCAGTTGGGTGTGGCGGGTGCACTGTTTCTGTCAGTGGCCTCCTCTGTCTCTATAGTCATCTGCAACAAAGCATTGATGAGCAATCTGGGCTTCCCTTTTGGTAATCTTCATTTTATCCCGTCCTTCAAAGTTAAAACCAACGAGTTTGTTTCACTTTGTAATATTGATCTGCATCATCACAAAAATCGCGGATTTCATTATTGACTGTAATCTTCAAGTCCTAAGCATCTACTAATCAGTTCCCGCGTGACAAACAATCCGTTATCTTTTCTTGCATTGCACGAAACCTCTTTTAAAACAAGTCATCAACCACGTAACATGTTACCAAGAAAGAATCATATGCATACACCAGGGTATCAAAACTGGTGAGACGTTATGTTTTGTGGTATTGTGTCTTGAAGCCTGGTCATTAACATTCATGAGTATTCGTAGGTGGTCTTAACCTTTGCTGTTTCCTGTTTGGTTGTGGGCAGCCACAACATTAACTAGCTGGCACCTGATGGTTACATTTTGCACTCTTCATGTTGCACAACGCCTCAATTTTTTTGAGGCCAAGTCCATTGACATGAAGACGGTCACTCTTTTTGGAATCCTAAATGGCGTTTCCATTGGCCTTCTCAACTTGAGCCTCGGTTTCAATTCCGTTGGATTCTATCAGGTTCCTTTACTCTCTCTTCTTATAAATAAAATTTCCCTTCATCTCCCACATAAACAGGTTCTTTAATTTTAATTTTTACCATTTGGGATTGTTTCCTTTTGTAGATGACCAAACTTGCAATTATACCATTTACTGTGTTGCTAGAAACTGTTTTCCTCAAGAAGCAGTTCAGGTAAATTAAACCCTCAATTTATTTTGCCTCTGAAATTCAAAGTCAGAAATTTTCATGTTGTTCAATGACAAACCCTTTTGTATTGCTTGTTGCAGCCAGAAAATAAAGTTCTCTCTCTTCCTCTTACTCATTGGAGTTGGCATTGCCTCTGTCACAGATCTCCAGCTCAATTTTGTTGGCACCATTCTTTCCCTTTTAGCCATCATAACCACGTGTGTCAGCCAAATTGTATCCTTTACAGCGCTTACAACAAATTCTCACACACACACGCACGCAATACAAGTGTTTGTGCAAGGATTCAATGAAAATTTATCATATCGATCCATGTTTGGGTGGCAATGTCCACTGACGCAGCAATGTAGTTAGTTTTGACGGGGCTTATCCTTCCTATTGTGGTTAAGCCTGACTGCTTGGTTTCAATTTACTTGCAGAAAAGTATTTTTTGGTCTTGTTTTTTCTTAACCTTGTGCATGATTCAGCTGACAAATACTATACAGAAAAAGCTTAATGTCTCTTCAACACAACTTCTCTACCATTCTGCTCCATTTCAAGCAGCAGTTCTTTTTGTTTCAGGCCCTTTAGTGGATCAGTTCCTCACCAAACAAAACGTCTTTTCCCACAAATATTCTCCAATAGTCTTGGTATTATCTATAAATGAACCTCCTTAATTACGTACTATATTTGATGCATAATGCACATGATTGATAGTATATTTGCACTTTGTAGGCATTCATTGTTCTGTCCTGCTTGATAGCCGTTTCTGTAAACTTCAGCACATTTCTAGTGATTGGCAAGACATCTCCTGTAACTTATCAAGTACTTGGCCACCTTAAGACTTGTCTTGTTCTTGCATTTGGCTACACATTGCTCCATGACCCCTTCACTGAGAGGAATATTATTGGAATAATGATTGCCATTTTGGGAATGGGCCTGTACTCTCATTTCTGCACTCAGGAGAACAAAAAGAAACAGCAGGTTGATCTCTCCTTGGCCTCTCAGGTAAGTAATTTGTCTTCTTGAGCTTTTCTTTTCTTATTCCTGTTTGGGATTAGTCTCATTCACTGGTTTGTGATCATATTCTTGATTCTTCACAGGTTAAAGAGAAGGACAGTTCACCACTTTTGACGCATGAAGACAAGGAAAGTCTTGAGGCTAAGAAATTGAGCAAGGACTCTCTTGCTTAAGGGGAAAGTCTCTGGTTTGATTTAAGATTATCTTGTATTCCAAGGTTCTTTCAATCTTGAGGGCACTTCAGTTAGCGTAAATCAATTTTTGTTCTGATTTTTGTTGTTGTTTTAACAGTAAGTCAGTGCCTTATTCTTTTTCCGCTCATTTTATGATGCAGAAAATATAGCTTTATCGAAATTGAATTCATTATGCATTAATGAAAAGGGTATGCATAAATACCCGCTGCTCCATTTCATTATAAGAATGCAACTTTTTGTTCGGCCTGCAAGTGGCAAAGTTTCAGCATTGCACTATAGTAGGGGATTTTGAGGCATACGGTACACCCACTTAAGTCGGAAGAAATAGATAGACCATTGACAAGACTCGTTTCTAGCATGTTTGGTTATACTACCTCGGGTTCTTAACATAAGACCTTGTTTGATTTTTTTGTTGGTCTTAAATATAAGACCCCAATCCATTTTGTCTCTTATATTTACTCAATTTTTTTCAAGATAGTCCTTCTAATAATTATAGTTTTAGCCAACCTACTTGATTAGTAAGGGTATTTTAGGAAATACAACACTTATTTATTACAAATAATTAACTTAACTTCTTTTTTTAATTTCTTCAAATTAATCAACTAGCTCTTATAATTAGGATCGAAGGTAGTATATTTCTCTACTTTTCACTTGTGTGTGTGTACACATGAACCAATGAATTAACAGTAAGACTATATATTTAAGGAACTGAACTCATGTTCTGACATGTTAATGAGATCCAATCCAAGTTAGGCTCCATGAATGAATCCACCCCAATCTCCGTGATGCCCCAAATTTCATTTCAGATGCTGCAGATATGTTTCTGAATTGACTTTCAAAAGTGGGAAACCAACCCAAAAAAAGGCACCACCCATTCCTGAAATTGCATGTGGCGTTGTTTTGCAGTAAGATGATATGAATTAATCATGCAGCATCAGATAGCTGGTTGATATTGACTGTTGAAGGAAAAAGTAAGCTGCTATATATATACACATATGTATTATATGGTCTGTAAAGCAATTATTGTGATGAAGCCTTTTTGGTTTGAGGCATGCTTTTAGCAGTCCATGCTCATCCTGTTCTGCCTTTTGAGATTCGAAACACAATACGAAAAAGGGGGCAAGAGATGGAAATAACACAAGTAGATGCGTCAACTTCTGTTTGTCACCATTTTCATATATTGAACCATTCTCTCTGTTATGCAAAAGTAAACGTGTCTGTATCATTCACCAGGGAAAATTCTAGCAATACACCTAAAAAGATTATCGGTTTGCATTGAGATATAAAGACACTGTCTACCCAAAAAAAAAAAAAAGATATGAAGAAACCCAAATAATTTTTTTTCTGGGTTGCACCTGATGGCAGTGCGGTGGCAACTGATGAAGGTAGGAACCTAGGAGGTGTTTTTCTTTTTCTTTTTTTGGGCTAACGATGAAGGTAGGAGTTTATTAGGGCTTAGGGATGCAATGTTTAATACCATCTCCTATATTAAGATCTAGTTATTACAAATTAGATTTTATATTAAGAATTGAAGATAGCATTAATGTAATGATGGTGGCGTTAATTATAATTATTTACATGTTTAATATTTATTTGTAAGCAGCGTGTTGCGTGTAGTAGAGACAAACAGAACAATAATATTGAGGTGCTAATTACTGTTCATATAGTCTCAACTTTTTTATTAAAAAAAACACTTACACACATACCCTCGATGGCACAAATAGGTCATAATAGTTCTAACTGCTCTTATAATGATTTTAATATGTCAAAAGTTGTCAAAATCACTTATTTATCATTGTATTTTTTTAATTATTTTTCCTAAAAGTTTGGTTGAACGAGGTGATATTTTCCTGCTTGAGTATTATTTATTCTGAGCGTTTTATGCTGCCTCGTCTCTTCCTTCCAATATACTTTAAAGAAATATTTGTTTAATATATTTTTATAGCATCAATTACGCGAGGTTCAAAAAATAAGGCGCTCCGGAAAAGTCATCCTACGTGTTAGCCATTTAGGGGTGGTTGGATATATCTAAAAATATTTTTTAGAAGTATTTTTTTGTAAATTAAGACAAATCTATCTATATATTTATTTTCTATACCATAAAATCACTTTTAAAATTATAATTTAGTTCTTATCTAAACACTCTCGTAGTATATAATTTCACATGCGTTTCATACAACTAGTTAGAAACCGACAGATAAACAATTGAATAATCAGAGGCCTTAAGTTTCTTCAGAAGTACGTAATTGTTTAAATTATTGTCTTGTTCGCTTCTCCGTAATTCCATATATACTAATCAAATGTCTTCAGCTCTACTTGAAGAGGGCCAAAAAAAGAAAAAAAGAAAGTGGTTGAGAAAATAATCAGCAGAATCCGGGAAAATTAGTGTTATTGGTGAAGAAAAATGTGTTGGGGCTGTTTGAAGGTGACCTACCAAATAAAAGAAGTTGAACAAAGAGATAATTATATGTATTTCATCAAAAAAAAAAAGAGATAATTATATGTAAGATATGAATGTGTGTATAGATGGGGATGTGACGAAATCACGGATTAATGTATTGAACATTTTGGACCTCAAGTTAAAAATCAGAAGGTTTTTGTTGACTTACGTATTTTTCAGTCTTCTTGTGAAAATGCGAAAGGCATATCCTCTTTTTTTACAGCCACCCAACCCTTGCTCTGTCACATTCTAATTGGAAACCCCCCGAAATTTTTTTAATGTTTATTTCAAAAATTTATTGAGTGAAAATTTATTTAGAAAAATTAAGGGCTGGTTTGGATTCTTATTTTGGGAAAAAAAATTTAAATTATTTGGTAATTTATTTTTAGTGGGTTGTTTAAAAAAAATAAAAAACAGTAATGCGTTTTTAAAAGCTAAAAAGCCAAAAACAATTTTTAGGAAAAATTGGGGATAGATACTCCATTGAAAAATTAATTGGCAAATGGGATCTAGAAAGATCAGTTATACATAAGGAAGATTAGTTGCATATCACGAAAGACAAATTACACGCACAAGGAATATCAGTTACATAAAAACGGAAAATCACTTGCACACAATGGAAGTTCACTTGCACAAATTCCTTAGGTCCCACTTGCCAATTAATTTCTCCATGAAGCATTTATCCCCAATTTTCCCAATTTTTAGATGTTTTCTGGTTTTTGTTTTTAAAAATTGAAAAAAAATCTTCTTTTCTTCTTGCCTATTGCCCACCACATATCATCTCTGATGATGGCCACCGCTTACCAAATATGATTTTTTAAATTAATTATCTAAACATTTTTTTTTATTTTTAAAAATCGTTTTTAGAACAAGAAAACAAGAAATAGAAACAAACAAGTCCTAACTCAGTTTTGTTTTATAAATTAAATCCTTGATTATGAATATTGAGTTGTATTTTTTTGGTAGAGAAGTTTTGGCTCTATGTTTATATATTGTAGAATGATGTATATGTATTTCATCTCAACTCTGGTGTGTGCGGAAAACTCTGAATAATGTGTTAAAAAGATTATACCATATGATAGAGTTTCTTTCACCCTAGTATTTATATATATGATTTAACAACTTGATATAATGAATTAAAGCAATTTAATGTAAATATTATTGTCTGTTGGATAATTGTCCATAGACAGTAGTTGTACAGTACTCCTCCGATCCTAAATATAAGACTCGTTTTATTACGTAATTTATACTATAAAATAAGTCTTATATTTAGAATCGAAATATGTAATTCAGTCAGTGATTTGATTTTCCATGCCAAAGGAGAAGATCGAAAACGACAAGTCTGCATGGTGAACTCGCCGGCCACGGACTAGTTCAACACAGTCGTTCAGGGATGGGTTCCCGTCCACAACTTCCCATTATTATTGTGTTTATATGACTTTCTTCAAACCTAATAAATCCTAATATACGTACTCATTAATTATTAATTATTAAAATAAAATCACGTGCATAGACTCTCAGCTTAGCCCTGCCCTAGATATTTTTCCTCCAGAAGAAGGCTATGCAGGTTAAATTAATAAGGAAAATTTTTTGGTCACCAGTTAACTAATCCATTTAAGAGTAATTACTTTTTTTTGCCAACTTTAAGAGTAATCACAGACGACATTAATTGACATCTTGGTGTCACCGTTGATCCACTGGGGGGAATTAAAAAACAAGTTTACATGGTGGTGATATATATGGACGGTCATGATTAATTGCCTTGAGCGACACGTATTAATTATCAGGATGTGTGGAGAAGAAGAAGTGGTCCTTCAATTTCATGCAAGCATGGTTTTTGTAATTTTCAGAAATCATCATGTGGTCGTACGTAGAACGCACCCAATCTTCATTTGGTGGTAGGTGTGCCATTTCAAAATCATCTACCGAATTAAAAAGAAAAATATATATGTACGGTGTTTTGAAAATATTTTTTTTTAAAAAAATTAATCTAATTGATAAAGAGTCAACTTATAATTAATAAGGTCGTGAGTTTGAATATCACTTTTAATATAATGACCTTATTAAGATAATTTATAAATACCTTTATACTACTCTTAATATAATGATCTTATTAGAATGATTTATAAATACCTTTATAATGTCATTTGAGTTTGAAAAGCATGTTCTAGCCATTGTGAGTTCTTAGACTCAACATACTTTTGTGTAAAAAAAAAAAAATACAGATGCAGAAGATAAATTTGTATGCCATTCGTTTTCAAATGAAATTATCTTCAAGCAATAACGATTGATATTTTAGAGTTTTATTTATATTGCAAAAATAATTTTCGCCTCAGGTTTCAAAAAAGCATTCATTATTTTTTTTTCTACGACTGATACATCTTTCAGTGAATAAGCGGTGGTTATTTTAAAAACATTATGATAAATAAGAGCACTTTAATAAGGTTGTTCTTAAAATTGAGATGAGTGATTAATTAGTGTGTGTTTGTGTCTGTTTTGGAGAAACATGTTTATGATATTTTAAATATTGTGCGTAATGACTAATATATAATAATATATTTAAAACGGCGGTGAAAGCGAAGAATGCACAGAGGGATCAAGTGAGAGGCGTGGAAGAGAAGGGGCGGGCTTTGCTTTAAATGTTAGCTGTAAAATAAGAAGCATTATTCTGATTTGTGACCCCGAGGCACGCCAGACAGCTGGTTGACATAAGTATTTGCTGCAAGTAACAGTAACTAATCTTTTCATAGTATGGATTTTTTCAAAAAGTTCTAAGACTGATTAAGAATTTTTTCATACATAACTCCTGATTAGATGCTTAAAAAATTCAGATAAGTGTTAGTTCCGCCGAGATTGACAAAGGTATGGAATGACTTGTCAAGTTTGCATATCTGTCTTACTTTTATTCCCTGTTTTGTTAGTTACTCTATAGCATTTCGCATCTTGTTTTTTGCCATTTTGACATTAGACGTAGGATTTTTTTTTAAAAAAAAAATTTGTGCAAGAAATACACAAAATTAATTGTTAATTTCTCAATTTGATTCGTAAAATACTGGTAGCTAGTTGTGAATTGCATAACATGATTGGCAAAATTCAGAGTGACCTATAAATCATTAAAGAACGAAAAAACAACTTGTAAAAATAGGAGGATAACTCCTGTATGCCCACGTAAAATTTGATATGCATGCACAAAAACACAAAAAGTGATACTTTTCATTCCTTAATTATTAAGACTTAATTTGAGAAGTGATCACATATTTATTAATTTTTTAAAAATTAACCTTATTTATATTCTTTTAACAATAATTAAGTAAAGGAGGGAGGAAAAGGAATTAAGGAAGATGATATAATGTTTTAGAAAAATAAATATCATGTTAACTTATTTAACTAACATTTTTAACTTACTCAAATTAGTTAATTATATTCTATAGTAAGGATGGTAAGTTAGTTAATTATAATAAATATGCATATTTTTTTAAATATCCTAATAATATTTTTTAATATTCTTTTTTGATTCCTTTTCTACTTGATTATGGTTGATAAAATATGAGTGATTTAAAAAAATTGATAAATACTATCTCCGGTCCTTAATATAAGACCCCGTTTGACTTTTTGTTTGATCCTAATTATAAGACTTCAATCCATTTTCTCTCTCATATTTATGTATTTTTTTCCAAGATAGTCCTTTTAATAATGATAGTTCTAGCCAATACACTTAATTAATAAGGATATTTTAAGAATGACAACACTTATTTATTACAAATAACTAACTTAACTTATTTCCTTAATCTCCTCAAATAAATCAATTGGGTCTTATAATTAGGACCGGAGGTAGTATATAAGAAATATGTCTTACATTTTAAGAACAATACTCACTTTATAATTAAGTCATACATTAAGAATCAAAGAAGTATTAATTTTTAAATAAAATGTTAATATTACTTTAACAAGAGTAAGTCGGACCACCATTAAGGACGATAATTTAATAGACTTTTAAACTAGTCAAAAACGGGTCAGCCGACCTTAATTAACAGATGAACATGTTATTCTACACGTATATCAAATTACCTTCAAATATCTTTGAGACCTGTTTGTAATATCTCGAATTCAGAATATTTTAAAGTCGATTTTCTTAATCCTTTGTATAGTGTTCTATATTACTCTTGTTACTTGGCTCTTAGCAGTGTACGAGAAGACACTTTCAATTAATTAAATATATATTTATTTTCTATTCGAAGAATACATTGTACTGGCTAAATTAGTTAAGATATATTTGCTCTCAAGTCGTTGGTTAACCCAAACCATTATCTTTTAGAACGCGTAAAATGATTCTTTTGATTAAAAAAATACATTCATCGAGACTAACTTGACTGTTATTATTAATATTTAAACTTGAGTGGATTAGGCAACAAGCTGCTTTGCCTTGCACCCCTAATTCCCAATCATTTGATGTTTAATTTTACTAATATTTTCTTTCTGTTCCGTGCGTTTTCCTCCCAATACCCTTCGGTGGAATAATAACTTTTTCTTTTATGACACGAGCTTCTCTCTCAAGATAACTGTATAAATCTAATACAATTGAATTATAATTTTTAAAAGGGCATATTCTTTTTATTTCGGTCAATAATTCTTAATTCGTGCCCATCATGAAAAAAGCGGACCTGTGGATAATTATTAATTAAATTTTATTGTAAAATTTGAGAGGATAATTGTGTCTCACGTTACGAAGCTTCGCACATAATAACAAACAATACAGCAATCACGATGCCTTTGCCGTATCAACCCAAAAACAAGAAAAAAAAAACCAAAAACAAAACAATTTTTCAAGTATTCTTCCGGTTTTAAATATATAACTTATTTTATAATGTAATTTGTATTATAAAATAAATTTTATATTTATGATCGGAAAAGTATTAAGTGTTATCTTTTTGCTTATTATGCTGATGTTAATAAAAATAGAGCATATAAAATAAAATCTAAATCTAAAATTGTTTTTTGGCTCTAACCTAAATCTAGATTGAAAGATTATTATTATTATAAATAAAATAAATGAACAAGGGGATGGTAAGGGGGCAAGTGGCGACATACGATGCAAGAAGGGAAGGATAATAATGTCATTTCGTCGCGTGATTACTTGACGGGCGATCTTTGTCTCATATGCGAATCAATTGAGCTGCGCCTCAACCTCAAGGCTTTCCACGCGCCACAGCAAAATTTCGGAGGGAGAGATTTTCACATTTCACCTGCAATTCCAAAGAGGTGCCACTACTCCTTCTGCAATACGCCCGACCGATTCTCTGAATCCCTTGGCTGGGATCAGAGGATCGATATCTCCTTCATCACCCAGTTTATATTAATGATTGTCTTCACTTCTGAATACTGAAAAACCCGGGAAGGAAGATCGCAATCTAGTTCTGCTTGAATCTTGACTGAGAATTTCTGGAAAGAGATATCAGAAGCGGGTCTTCTGAGCGTGAGGGTTTCTAAGAATGAGTACTCCCCAAAATGATGGAAGAATGGAGGGTTGGTTGTATCGTATACGCTCTAACCGCTTTGGATTGCAGTTCTCGCGAAAACGCTACTTCGTCCTCGACGGCCACCTTCTTAAGAGTTTCAAATCTGTTCCCAGTTCAAGCAATGAGGTTCATCCTCCTCTTCGATATATCCTTGCTTTCTTCTTTGATCCTGCCCATTGCTCGGACTCCGGGAGTTTCGATTCTTGCTGAAACGCTAATGAAGCTGAACCAATTTTCTAAACATAATATCATTTAGTTTTCGCGGCTTTGTTAGCAAATGTTATAATTTTTTCTTTCCACTAGCATTAGATTGTTCGACCGGGGGCTGCTGCTTCTTGTTGGACACTAATTATTATAAGTTGACTGGCTGACTAGAAGAGAACACGCATGCGCGCGCGCGCGCGCATGGCTGAGTGATTGGATCATTTTGTTTTGGTTTATTCAGAACTGCATGCAAGATATATTGAATTGGCTTTTGAGATTTTCATTTTTGGTAAGACTGTCATTCATTTCAGAGGGAAACGATGTAATCGGTTCATAAAACCTGTCTCTGTGACAAAACAAAAATCAGAGGGACATGTTATTCTTGTTTTATATATAAGGTTCTTATGTCCCCAAAACACCTTGGGTGCCAATGCTGTACACTCATGCCTGTACATGCATCTGTCTACAATAACCCTAGATGATAAGACTAAGATAATCGCATGTCAAATTCTGAAGTTTTGAGCCTACTTTGGGAGCCCTCATATCAATCTATCCCCTAAGACGATGTCTGACAATGGCCGAGTAAGGCAAACAAAAATCTTGCAGAAGTTGAGTCAGGCTTACTCATTTTTTGCTTTTTTGGTGAGAGAGTTATGCTTGCTCTGTTTGCACAGGAGTTTGATTCCAGAGAGTAATTACATGATATTTTCTCGTCATGACATCAACCAGCTACTTTTCATGTATTTCTCAATCCTCATCGTTATCTTAATATAAACTGAAAAATTTGACTTTAGTACCAATACTTCATTATCCATGTTTGAAAATGAAGGTGCAGACTACTAAATTTGATATCGACCTTTTATATGAGGTGTTATAATTAAGTTTTTGTTCTACTTGATAAGTTTGAGGAAGTGAAACCTTTTTTTCTTCTTAAAACTGTTTGTCAGGATCCTCTTAGAAGTGCTGTTGTAGATTCTTGCATACGAGTCACAGACAATGGAAGGGAAAGCATTAACAGAAAAGTATAAGCATTATTTCTTTGTGGTTTAATGATGATATTTGTCTCCACTTTCTGTTCAAATCAATACGCACTATTGACATATGCTTAATAGTAATTCTTTGCACAATTGCAGGTATTCTTCATATTTACTCTTTACAACACCTCAAATCACAGTGACCAATTAAAGGTGAGATCACTATTAGGCTAAAAATTTTTTATTTGAAATTTTAAAGCTAAATCTTATAATGTGCATGTTATAGTTAGGAGCAAGCCGCCCTGAAGAAGCAGCAAGATGGATTCAATCCTTTCAGGAAGCATCGTTAAAGGTACAAGATTTCACAAGCTTTCAAGTCCAAAATGAATCTTCTTTGTTAAAAATAGAAACTTTTGCTATGAATGTGTGCAGCGTGCTCCTGATCTTGGTGATATTCCTGTAGCTTGCTCTAAGAGGAGATGGCAGTCATTTAGGTAAAGCAACTGAATTTTACATGCAATGTGCAAAACACGTCCTGAATGGAAAATTTCAAGACGTCTGAAATGACAACTTTGAATTATTATTCGCTTGTGACGTCATCTTGATATTTTTATTGCATAACCCTTAATACTACTGGTGTTTCTATGTTTACAGATTAGGTGGTTCTAGCAGGAAAAGCCGCTCCAATTCTTTAGACTGGACTCTTTTTTCTTCTACAAATTTGGATCCCATGACATCTGATGTTGTTGCTCCTTCACCCTGGATAATCTTTGGTTGCCAAAACGGTAAAAGTTATAATTCAGCTTTTGCGGATTGAGGCAGTTAAAATTATGCATACATATTCACGGGTGTTATGCAGGTTTGCGACTATTTAAGGAAGCAAAAGATAGAGATTCACATGGGAAGGTTGGCAAATTTTCTGTTCACTAATTGCTTTATAAAAAAATTCGAGTTATTGAATATGGTCTTATCTCCAGAAGTGGGATGATCACCCTGCAATAATGGCCGTTGGTGTGGTTGATGGGACTTCTGAAGCCATTTTCCGAACACTTATGTCACTTGGTCCTTCAAGATCAGAGTAAGTCCATTAAGCGCATGTGATAATCTTGCAGTGGAAATTTTTATTCTTCCTTTCCATTCAACCCTTAATTCTCCCATCGTCTTTAACAAGGAGATATAATGTTATATTGATGGGATGCTTTGTAATTTGAAAGCAACTTTGAGTTGGTATGCAGACATGCGATCTTAGGGTAATGTCCGTATTTTTCTTGTTATCACTTTTGAACTCAAATTTTTAAGCGTGAAGCAGCAGTTATTTCATGTATCCTCAACATCTCACTTTTGCACAATTTTACTTTATGGAGGTCATATTTGTTGGAATTCCAAAGATGACAATGAAAGGAGGTCGAATGTGCTTTCTTGTCGATCATTATGCCCATAGCCAAATACAAAATAAAGGGCCTTGCTTATGAAACTAGTGTGGCTATATATGATTACATGTGAGAATTCAATCAAGCGCAAATAATAAATGCAAACAATTAGACATAGTTTTGTTACGTTGTGAAAGAGTCAGTACTGAGTAGTATGATCATGTTGATCAGCGACTGTGAAGGCAAAACTGAAGTCCAAACAATCTTTTGAACCTTGGTTGTCAGGCTTGTTTTGCATAGCCATATTATTGAGGTCGTCATTACTACCATTATATATTATTACATGTGAGAATTCAGGCAAGCCCAAATAATAAATACAAACAATTAGACATAGTTTTGTTTCGTTGTGAAAGAGTCAGTACTGAGTATTATGCTCATGTTGATTGGTGACTGTGAACGCAAAACTGCAGTGCACACTATCTTTTGAACGTTGGTTGTCAGGCTTGTTTTGCTTAGCCATATTATTAAGGTCGTCACTATTACCATTATATATTTAACTGCAGATGGGATTTCTGTTTCTTCAAGGGGAGTGTGGTTGAGCACTTGGATGGTCACACTGACATTATTCACAAGCAGCTATATAGTGATTGGTTGCCTTGGTAACACCCAAGCTTTCATTATATGTGCCCATACTTGATTTGAGGCCATAACCTTGTCTTTTCTTAGTAGAAGTTTTATTCTTGTTGTATCATGCTTCATAGGGGAATGAAACGGAGAGATCTATTGTTGCGACGTTATTGGAGGAGAGAAGATGATGGAACTTATGGTAGTTTTTATTTGTGGAAAAATTTGATTGAATATATATGTAAAGTTTGAGAACATATGCTATTTGAATGCAAGTAATTTATTCATTTATTTTTGGTTTTCCTTGTCACAGTTATCCTATACCATTCTGTGTTTCACAAGAAGTGTCCCCCTCAGAGAGGCTATGTCCGTGCCTGCCTTAAAAGTAATGTATGCTTGAACAATAAAATTTGTTAATATTTCTGTGCCATATTATTTTCTTGTATTGTGCTCAGTTTTAAATGGTTTTCAATGATAATCACCATTGTCACCATCTTATCCAATTATGTAAACTTGAGGATGTCTGAATTTGTCCTTTTAAATCTTTGGTGTCTTTGGAGTTTCTCGAGATGTCCTATGTGAATTATGTTGAATTAAAGCAGTTGGGAATGACAACCTGCATATTCTATTTCAGGTGGAGGTTATGTTATATCACCAGTGAACAAAGGAAAGCAATCTGTTGTAAAGCATATGCTTGCTATTGATTGGAAATTCTGGAAGTCTTATCTAAAAACTTCGGCAGCCCGTTCCATAACTATTCAAATGCTTGGGAGAGTTGCTGGTTGTTTCTTGTCTATAAATTTTTCTTACACGTTACTTTTGTTCATTATATATAACTGGATACCCCATATCCAAATTTGGAGGATTAAGATTGTGTTTTAATTGTTTATTCCTCTTGCATTTGCAGCTCTGAGGGAGTTATATAGAGCGAGAAAAGGAAATTGTTCTTCCTCTGATTGTTCATCTGGAGAGTTGACAAGAAGAGTCAGGCTCCCTCTGAAGGAAGGGGACAACAACTTCAATATCCAAACACAGACAGAAAGTGAGAAAACTTATGCTGACACGGATGGGGAAGTGGATCAAACACAATCAGAGCATGCAAGCCTTGTTAGTCTAAATGACGCAGATGATGAATTTTTTGACGTTCCAGAACCATCGGATTGTGATGATTCAGAAAATGGATGGACACCAGATTGTAATCACAAGAAGCTCCAGGTAAAAAGCTATTTAGAAATAATTTTGTTCTACTGAACATTGAAAAAAATGATGAAATCATGTCCCTGATGTGATTCATATTTAATCCTGATATTTATCATCATATTTCCGTCAATATGCATTTGGTAATGGTTAATCAATGCTATAAAATGGGCTGTCAAATGCCATTAATTGTTATCGATCTGGAATATCTGCAGGATCATTTAGAAAATATTGCTTGGCTTTACTGAAAGTAAAACATTGGCATCAATGGACTGTCAAATGACACTAATTGTTAGTTCTTATTTTTATTCTAAACCATGAACTTGTATAATAGTCAGAGATTTGATAGTTCTAATTTTTTATTTTTTTGAAAACAAGACTTAAGCCACCCAACTATTTGTTTCGAGTTGCCCACTAATCTGTATGACTATTAAAAACTAGAAAATGAATTCTTCAGATACTCCCAACATGCATCATTGTTGCATCTTATTAATATTTGTTCCGAGCTTCTTTCTTTCTTATTTCCATGCCTAAAACCATGTGAATTTCTTAAAATATTTTTAAATCTCAATCTCTAGGGCTGATACAGGAGGGCCTTTTCATTCACCACGTTGTCTTAGGCAGAGAGAAATGTGGTGACTTCCTTGCAATAGCACGTCTTATTTGGTCGTTTTCTGAAAAGTAATTACAATAGCCGGTCTTTCAATTTAACTGCAGTTGTGTAATTGTTTGTTTCTCCCCAATTCTCTTCATCTTATTATCTCAGTTTTTTATCTGTTCTTAGATGGCTTATATGTGATTTTACGCATTTTTGTTTAGTCTTGCATTTTAGCTTTTTATCTTGTTGAGACTCACTGGGTGTTTATTGCAAAGATGCTCAGCATGGTGAGATTCAAACTGTTGCTGCACAACTGATCATATTTTAATTGCGTGTCTCATAATGCATGCAATTCACTCAACAGTTTTATTTTGTTGGATTCCCCTCCGTCCTCACCCTATTCCTCCTTGATATTCTTTGGGATCATGTCATTTTGTTCAGAGTGATGTTAATTTCGCAATTTGCTTGATATGTCTCCGTTTGTTCTTGTGAATCTGAGAATCTCAGGAAAGTCGTCATCCCAAATTATCAACTGCTGCTAGTTTTGTGAAAAGATTGCATGACCTCGCAGGTGACTAGTATTACTTTTGATTGCATATCACCATTATATATGGTTTTCTTCAATGATTAACAATGCCAAGAGGTAATGTATTGCAGTTCAAAAGAGGGGCTATGTGGACTTGCAAGAGATGATCAGGGAAGAAAGTGTCCCTTGCTCCTATGGTTCCACACTTCCAAAAGATCCTACATGTACTGTACTTTCCAGTTGGATGGAAGCAGATCCTTCTACTTTCTTGATTCGTGGAAAAAATTATCTGGAAGACCGTCTGAAGGTACATGTGGCAACGATGCATTGCTAATTAAAATATTAGGCGGAAAAGCACTCGGTGCATTGCTGTTGTGGCCAAGTTGTCCCCTTGCGCATTTTGTTTTACTGTTATCCATATTGTTACTTGACTCTCGTAGGGCAGTCAAGTGCCAGATTTTGTCTATCTTATATATCTACACAGTTCAGATGCTTTAATTAAAGATAATGACCATTCTTGGTTCTGTTGTTGACATCATTCCTATTCTCAAACTTCTGCGTTCTTTCAAACTAGAGGTGAAATGACTCTTTGAAGGACCATAGCTTTGTGTTGTACTTACCTCTTGGTGGTGCTAATGAATAGGTTAAAGCAAAGGGAACCTTGATGCAAATGGTTGGTGCAGATTGGCTTAGATCTGACAAAAGGGAAGATGATCTTGGTGGTCGTCCTGGGAGCATTGTGCAGGTTGACTTTCACCTTGTTTTTCTGGTAGGGCTGGCAATATAGGCCAACCTGTGGGGTACGGGTTGACTTGTGGCAAGTTGAGCCCGTAGCGGGTCAGGCTAAAAAGGCTTGTTTGAAGGCGGGTTGGTGGGTTAGCCTGCCAACCCGCTAACACTTATTTATTTTTATTATTATTATTTTTTATACAATATCCAAAAATAATAATAAAATTTTTGTTTTTTCTTGAAAGTATTTGATTGAAAGCACCAAATAAATTATATAAGTATTTTTTAAAATTTTTTAGATAGAATATAATATATAATAACATAATAATAATTAAAAAAGTTTAAAAATAAAAAATAATAAATGCACCCGCAGGCTAACCTGTGATGGGTTATAGGCCAGGTGGTACGGGTTAAAAAAGCTCGTTTACTGGTGGGTTGGCTTTTGGCCAAACCTAACCTGCTATTTTTGGCGGGTTGGCGGGTTGGACCTGCGGGTTCAACCCATATTACCAACTCTATTTTCTGGTTCTTGATGTTGGTAATGTTGAGCTCTACATTAGCAGCTTGTGGTTTACATTAAAAGAAGACCAACTTGATCAAGCTTTTACTTGCAGAAATATGCTACACAGGGTAGACCTGAATTCTTCTTCATTGTAAATATTCAGGTTAGTTACGATTTATATATACATATATATATTTCTTAATATATTTTTGCTGCTATAACACTAATTGGGCTGTTTCTTTTGACCAGGTTCCAGGTTCTACGACATATAACCTTGCACTATACTACATGATGAGTGCCCCTATTGAAGATTCTCCTTTGCTAGAGAGTTTTGTCAAGGGTGATGACGCTTTTAGGAATTCAAGATTTAAACTTATACCATACATCTCCAAGGTTAGCAAATGTCATACTGGTACAATCTACTCGTTTGCAGTCAAATAGCTCTTGTATATATAGAAGCTTGAAGATATACATTCTCTTCTTTCCATCATATTGCAATGTAAACAAAAACAGTTAATGATGCATCAAGCTTTACAATTGCATGAATCTGCGTAACTTAAATCTCAAATCATGTTGGAATTCTCTGGGGCCTCTATCATGCCCCTAGGTTTTGTTTAAAAAAAAAAAAAAAAAAATTCGTTCAATGGGAATGTGCTTTATTTTCTTCCTAGACTCCATTTTTGGCTTAGTTCTATCCAGTTACTCAATTTGTGGTGTTGCTCTTCGTTAGATTTCTTTTTCACAGTGGTCCTATACTGTGACATAAGAAATCGTTTAAAGAGATTTTATTGCAGCATCCTTTGTTTAAGAGGAAAACTTCACATTCTTTTTTCATCTGTCTTTCCCATGGAATGAGTCATGACGATCCTGCTTTCAGGGTTCATGGATAGTAAAGCAGAGTGTGGGGAAGAAGGCATGCCTTATTGGTCAAGCTCTGGAAATCAATTATTTCCGGGGAAAGAACTACTTGGAGGTAATTATGCGTTAATAAATACTCAAAATGATTAGTTCATCATTAAATGAAGATATTCATTATTTAGAGCTAGAATTTGCGAATGTTTTCCCTGTCTTGATGCGGTACGCATAGAACATTACACAGCCCAAGGGGTTATGCACTAGACATATAACCTCGAATCATCTCACATTCTATGTTTTAAATTCATGCCAACAATTTCAGCTTGGAGTTGATATTGGGTCATCAACTGTTGCGAGAGGCGTTGTGAGTCTTGTACTGGGCTACCTCAACAATCTGGTTATTGAGATGGCATTTTTAGTACAGGTAACACCATCACTGTAAATTCACCGATGTTCTGAGGTCTGACTAATCTCTTGCGAATTTCGTGGGGGTAGAAAAATTTGGTCAAATCTGTGCTTCTGTAATTATAATGTTGCTGTCTTCTGGATTGTCTTTCTTTTGCTATGTCATGATCATGCCGTAACGGCCTGTATATTTTGCTCAGGGAAACACGCGCGAGGAGCTCCCTGAGTATCTTCTTGGAACCTGTCGTCTTAACCATCTTGATGCCTCCAAATCCGTCAGCTTGAAGCCATGAATTTTTTTTTTTTGGATCGCAATATGTATATAATTGATTAATTTCATAATTGAAATTAAAAAATTTTTTAAGGGGGAAAAAATAGATTATTTTCTCTGATGATAAATTACTAGAAGCCATTATTTCATTCAATCGGATTGAGTCTTGCGGCGGGCTGTATTGCCAAAGCTTTGGTAAGATGGGGGAATGCTATTTGTAATATCTATACGCTACACTGGTTTGGTAGAAGTTTATATTTCAAATGCGGTATAGATGATTTTATTCTTGTCTCAGCATCGATATTCTTACTCTCCTTGCACTTAGTATTTTGAGAGTAGAGATTATTAGGACAAATTCATAGTCTCAAACATACTTGGATTTCTTTGGTTTTTTTTTTGTTTTAAAAATAATTTATCTTAAACCCAACAAATTAAAATATACATTTTAAACACTAGATTCCAATTGTTCCATAAAAATTTATACATTCCACAATGTTTCTCAAGCTTAACGAACTCAATCAATTTTTTGAACCCATTTAATTCGAACTCTTAGTGGCTGTTATCTTTGTTCGTTGTAATTTTAATAGGGAAAAATGACGAAAAATCCCGAAATTGTGAAATTTTAATTTAGGCATTTAATACTTTAAAATCTCAGGGAAGGAAGTAGTTTTTCAGTTGATATTTTATAAATGTAGTTAAATAACTGAACTGTTTTTATTTTAAAAAAGTTTATTAACAAGTTGTGAATTGATAATAGAAAGTGTTGAATAACAAATGACAAGAAATATATTGACAATAACAAATTATTTATTAACAAGTTATGAATTAGCAATGATAAATGTTGAATAACAAAATAATATATGTTAAGTATTTAGACTGAGATTTTAGTCATTTAACTATATTTGTAAAATACCATATCAGAAAGTATTTTTTCTCTTGAGATTTTGAAATAGTAGGTGCCTGAATCATCACAATTTTCAGTTTTTTTTGGGTATTCTTCCTTTTTAATAAATCTGGCAACTATGATTGAAGTGTAATGTAAAGAATGGTGCAATTATGTTTTTTTTTTTACCGTGCAATTACTACGTTGTTATGATCTTAGGACTGTTTTGAACAGGCAATTGTGATGAATTATTTGTAAGAAAAGGCTTTGTATTATGGGAAAATTTCACTGTAGGACTGCAGAAGATAATTAATTTCAAAGAGCTCCCAAAACTTTCTGAAACTTCACTGCAGGACCAAGGGGGCAAACTGATATTAATTCCACAAAGAAAATGACACTATTGCCCCTCATAATACTTATTGCAGGGTGACATGTAAATGGACTAATTTCAGTTGTAAATAAAGGTATGTATGTTGTAAATTGACTAGTCCCACTTGCAAATGGGCTCTCTCACACTTATTCACTCACAGGCACCTTTTTCAGGTGAATGAGGTGATATGTAAATGGACTAATTCTAATTGTAAATAAATGTATGTATGTTGCAAATTGACTAATTCCACTTGCAAATGGGCGTTCCCACACTTGTTCACTCACAGAAACCTTTTTCAGGTGAAGGAAGTGACATGTAAATGGATTAATTCCAATTGTAAATAAATATATGTATGTTGCAAATTGTCTAGTCCCACTTGCAAATGGGCTGTCCCACACTTGTTCACCCAGACACATTCTTCAGGTGAAGAAGGTAATATGTAAATGGACTAATTTTAATTGTAAATATATCTATACATGTTGTAAATTATCTAACCTCACTTGCAAATGGGTTCTCCCATACTTGTTCACATGAGGGGCAGTAGGGTCATTTTCTTTGTGAAATTAATATCAGTTTGCCCCCTTGATCCTGCAGTGAAATTTCAGAAAGTTTTAGGAGCTCTTTGAAATTAATTGTCTTCTGCAGTCCTACAGTGAAATTTCCCCTTGTATTATTGTACATTGGAGCCGGGGGGGATATCGACTCTCCGACTACAGTTGACTTAAATGACGTTCGGAGCGATTTTTAGGATATATTAGTGGGCCAGTATTTCTAGTTGTGTCGGATATAATAAATTAAAACAAAAGAATTTAGGGAAAATCACAAATAAAGATCTCTGAATTACTGAAATTACGCAGAGGTCACCTGAATAAGGAAAATTACCGTGAGGGACCCAATCTCATATTGTAAATATGAAATCTTGATGAAATGTCTGAAATGTCCCTCAGTCAAATGACAAGTTGACTATAAGAAATGACAAGTTCACTTTAACGGATAACAATTTCAGTAGATCAAATCACAACTTGATTGAAGGTATGCCAAATGATAAGTTGACTATAGAAAATAACAAGTTTACTTTAGCGGATGACAACTTCAATAGACCAAATTACAATTTGACTGAGGGGTATTTCAGACATTTCGCCAAGATTTCATATTTACAATATGAGACTGGGTCCTTCATGGTAATTTTACTTATTCAGGTGATCTCTGCGTCATTTTAGTAATTTGGGGGTCTTTTTTTGTCATTTTTCCAAGAATTTATAACTTAGAATTAAAGTTTCTTTTAAATTATAACAAAACAATTAAGTTAGGCTAATGATATGCTTGATTATTATTTTTAAGTAATTAAAAATAAAAATGTATTATATACCTATCAAAACTCTTTGATTTTGTACTAGTATTCCTGACATCTCAGTTAAATAAAAGGTTATATCAGATTAAATTATTTGTCCACTATTTCATTATCTCCACAAATGCAATTCTCTTGTACGTTAATATAATCTTTGGTTCTTTAAATTTATTCTTATTTTAGTTTTGATCCTTTAAATTTTAAATTATAGAAGTTTTGGTCTCTAAATGGGCAAAATAATAAAAAAATTTATTAGATTATAGGAATTGGTGTTACATATAAAAAGAAAGTTAAGGAACCAAAAATTATAATTCGAAACTTAAGGAAATAAAACCAAAATCAGGACAAATTTGAAGAATTAAAATTTAAATTAACCCTTATTTTTGTTATATATTTGATTATATTTCT
This sequence comes from Neltuma alba, assembly GCF_004799145.2. Taxonomy (NCBI): domain Eukaryota; kingdom Viridiplantae; phylum Streptophyta; class Magnoliopsida; order Fabales; family Fabaceae; genus Neltuma; species Neltuma alba. The sequence goes on along the minus strand of NW_021634103.1, from coordinate 16,045 downwards.
ATATTTTTAGTAAAGAAGTAAAAATATTGTTGAGTTAATGTCAATTAACTTAATCTTAGAGTGAATCATATTTTATTTAAACAGTATATTCGGAAAAAATTAATAAAATGAAAAAAGTATGCCCTCATCACTAACCAAAAGTCATGACTCCTCCGCCACGCCGATTCTGCGAATTGTATTTAACTATTTATAACACTTTTTCCCTCTTTTTATGGACTTGGCAACACTTATTTTGTACAAAAATATTAGAGGGTGTTTAAGGGACAGAATGAGATAAGAACGACCTCATCCCAATCCCATCCTGATAATCAGGATAGGATGACTTTTTCGTCTTATATCTCGTCCCGTCCCAATGTCCCAACGTCCCATCTCTTTTTTTTTTTTGAAGATTTTTTTATTTGAAAACTAACTAAATAAGAAGTGTAAAAATTTATAATAGAAATTATATAAGAAAAATAGATAACAATGAGAAAACAATAACAAAGAAAAAGTGTCTCTTGTAATCTTGAAGATGAAATATAAACAAGCCTAAAATATTCACTACAAAGAATATCATGTAACTCATATAAAAACAATTTATAAACAAATAAAGAATAATAATTGATAAATATTATTGCCAAAATACTATTATAGTGGTAAATAAAATAAATACATAACAACTAAAAATAAAGATAATACATTGGATCAGGACCGGGACAGGACACCTCTGTCCCACATCCTGTTTTGTCTCCAAACAATTTCATCCTGTCTCAAAAACTTTTGAGATAGGATTGTCTCGTCTCAAAGTGGTTGGGATAAGAACGAGATGCTGAAATAAACATAAATATATTGATTCAAATAATCCCATTGAAGGGTAATTCTAAAATAAACAACAATAAAGAGCTATATACACAAATTTTAAATATTATTATGATCTTTCCTCTCTATACTTTTTGGGCTAACACTTGCTCTTCATACTTTAAAATTTGTTCACGGCATGGCATGGGATCAAAATTAAAAACAGTTCAATTCAATGTACGCTATGCTGTTTTGAATGGGAAAAATGAAAAAAGAAAATGGGAAAAACAAAAGGAGACCTTCTGTGGATTTTATAGAATACTACTAATCAACATTAATATTGATAATAAGGATTTAATCAGAAAATTATGCCCTTCGTCTACAAAGTTTTCTTTTTTCCCCGTTTGGTCCCGCGATTTGAGAGTTGGGAAATCCTTCCCAGCTTCTTTTCGTCCATGAGGCCAGACGGAACTTCAGTCTCCAACATCGCTATTAAAGCAACCAGCTCCCGAGGAAGAAGTCCCTATAAAATCTAGGGTCATTCTCTTTCCCGGGAAAATTCTCGAACTTTACATTGGTTGGTGAGAAATTTCAGGACAGAGACTTTCAGTATCTGTGCTGCAAGGGGTGTTGTTGGTGGGTCCAAACTGACTGTGAGGTCTCTCTACTGAAGTCCCAACATTGTTTTGGAATTTATGAGCACGAGATCCTAAGTCTAATACAGGTAGGTCCATTAGTTGCTTTGATTCGTGTATTTCTTTTCCTCGAATTGGTGCGTGTCTGTGTGTTTCATTTCGTGCTCTGTTCTTGTCGTTGGTTTATTTAGTTTATTGTTTCAGCCATGTTATCTTGGTCTCGTACAATGTATTACAATCTTTTCATATTCATGAAACTGGAAAGTATTCTGGCTGCTTCATTGAATCCATCGCATTCTTGCCTCACCATTTCTGGCTGTTATATGCATATGGTGCTCCTTTAGCCACTGGTGTTTGGTTGGGCTTTTTTTAGTTTTATTGTTGCGTTGGTTTGGGTTCGGAAAGGAGTTACCAGGAAGTAGAGGGGGGAAAGGTTTCTTGAGCTGAAGTAGGAATGTGTTTGACTGGGATTTTCATTATGGGGAATCATTATGAGGTCTAACGATTTTTAGGTAGCAGCTCTTCCCTTAACCTGCAATTGGCTTGTAATTAATTGCATTTATCTATTTATTCATTTGTTGGTTCCTTTCGGTATTTTTCTTTCACGTCGATTGGCTCTAACAGGAGTAGGAGCTTTGTGGATGGATCGTACTCTAAAATTTTGTGTGTTGCTGATGCTTGTTGCGCTAGGTATCACATTTTCATGTTTAGTCTCTAGATTTTCTTTTCTTTTCTTTTCTTTTTAATGTTATTGTTTTCTTCTAGTGAATGCCTCTTTCACAAAACATGATTTTGGACGTTGCGAAAGAGCTGTTAGAAATTGGGCATACTCTTCACTTGACAAAGAAACCAGAGAGGATAAACACACACTAAGAGATTTACTATTTTTCCTCCACGTTCCAAGAACAGGAGGACGCACATATTTTCACTGGTAATTCGATAGAGTTCCAGTTATGTATCGGAAAAAGATAAGACCTGCATCATGATAAACTCATTGATCAATGCTTCTGGTGGTATGTTGTATCTGCAGTTTCTTGAAGAAGTTGTATCCCGGCTCTCTTGAGTGCCCTCGTTCTTATGATAAGCTGCGCTTTGATCCAAGGTTCCTTCTAACTTTTTATCTTACACTAAAACTATGTAATGCCATTGGAAAAGTCCATGCAATAAGATAACATGATAAAATAGACATTATAAATTTAAAATATCATTTAGGTTAATACTTTCATAGGCTATTATTTTCCAGTAAGTGTAACTAATATAATAGGCTTTTATTATATAACAGCTTCTATTCTATAGAATATTTACTGAACAAAACATTAACACTTCATTTTAAATTGTATGTATATCATCTTCAGCATATCAACTTGTTGAAAGCCACAGCCTTTCAACCATAGTATTATTCTAATGTTGATCCCATGTCCTGCGTGCGAAATCCATTAAATAATCTGTCAAACGTTACTTATCAATTGCTTGCTATTATTTTCGTAAATTTGCAGCAAACCTAACTGCAGGCTTTTAGTTACGCATGATGACTTTAGCATCACTTCAAAACTTCCAAGGGAGAGAACTTCTGTGGTTACCGTACTTAGGGATCCTATTAGTCGTGTTTTTAGTACTTATGAATTTGCAGTAGAGGTTGCGGCTAGATTTTTGGTCCACCCAAACTTGACATCTGCAACTCGTATTGCTGGACTCATGCGCTCTAGGACTAAAGGAGTAAGCACGCTTGATATCTGGCCCTGGAAGTATCTGGTCCCATGGATGAGGAAAGACCTATTTGATAGGGTATGTTCCTCGTTTCCTTGTATTTCTGGATGTTACCACTTGGTATATATTCTTTCCCGTCTTATACATGCAAGCTTATCTGATTAAGAAGTACATTGTTTTACTGTAACATATGAACTTGATACTTAGGGGTTGATGAAGGTTATCTATGCAGACACATAAATATACAGGCTTCCTAAGTTGATAAATTCAAGGCATCGGATTTGGCAAATAGTAAATGATGTGGCAACTAGTAAGAGAATTAGCATCTAAACATCTACATTTTCTTTTCTGAAAATGATTATTATTGAGATCATTGATAGCTGATGGCTTTTTCTCTTCTTTCTGTTAAGCGCTGATCATTGGCAAAGGAAGTTGGGATTAGAATGGTTCTATCTCTTTCCTTTTTCTGTTTCTCTGCTGATGATCCCCATGAATTAGGGACCTAATATAGTAACCTCCGTATTGGGTGTTAAATCTGTTGGTGAATTAAGATAAATACAAGAGCCATTTCACATTGGATCTTTTGTATATGGGGCAAATGTGAACTGAAACATTGACACACCACTTTACCAATTTCTCCTGAGGTTATGAAAATAAAAGGGCCTTACTATTGTAATTGAATATATGGCCGTTCTGCAAGGGGATTTTGTTCTGTGAGTGGATCTTTTTGTGAAATTTTATACTACCTACGGTCCTAATTATAAGACCTTGTTTGTAGTTTACGAAGTCTTATAATTAGGACCGGAGGTAGTAGTATGATTACTGTTGGACTATGATTGATTGCTATCTTTGCAGGATTTACCAAATGAAAATGGTTATATGGAAGACAAATATATTGAGGATATGATATAAAATGGATAATCCTGCCTATTTATGATAATCATAATCTATGAATGTGTGGCCCGGATTTTATTTGGAAAGAGTAATTATGAACATCCTGATTGGGTATCTCTTGAAGTTGATGACTTGCCTTTTTTGGCATGATTTTGGACGGACTCATGTACTTTTGAAGATGGAAATATCGGTCATTAGGGTACCCAAATAAAGGGGAGATAAATGCATTTATGGAGTAATTTAATTCTACTTCGTGACGCCATGTTGTCTGTTAATGTGTGAACTTCTAATTGGATGCAATTTCCGGTTTTGTTAAGTGATGTATTCTTCATTTTGTGAGACAGAGGGGTCTGAGGCAAAGTAGGGGACTACCTATCACTAAGAGCAATGATTCCTATGACATGGAAGAATTTGCAATGCCATTGCATGAATTCATTAATCATCCTGTGGCTGAGGATATTGTACATAACGGAGCCACGTTCCAGGTACTAGTATGTGTTTCTTTATCACTGTTGTCATCCTTGATTTCTTATAGATTATGAATTTTCCAACTACAACGTTAGTTATACTGCTTTCTTAAACAGTGATTTTATGGGAATACATCACTTGGAATCTTAACTTCTGCTCAGGCGCCATTGCGGGTGCAAAACTCCTTTATTGTTACCAACTTTGTTGTTGAACTAATCACGACTAACCACTCTCAGTTATGTGTCTTGTACTCTTATATGCCAAGGAATTTGAGTTGGATGGCATGTAAAAACCTTCTTCCAATATTTAAGTGGATAAATTCTCACCCTGTATACAATAGGCAACTAGCATAATGCTTGGCTAACATTGCAGGCATGGAGAGTTGATGATTTTAGTTATATATGTTATATCATGTGAATTTAACCCCTCAAATATATTTCAATGAGTTGAATTCTGGAATTTCCAAAACTTCATTGATGTTAGCATTTCATGTAACCAAGTTTTCATTTCAATTGTCTTGGTGGACTGTTCAATTGACAGGTTGCAGGTTTGACAAACAATTCTTATATAGCAGAATCACATGAAGTGCGCCATTGTGTACAGAAGTATAAGATTCTTGGCAAGTATGTGCTTCAAGTTGCAAAGGTAATAAAAAGGTTGCGTAGGTTGTGAATTTTGCTTTTGGCACCATATAAACAATCACCACTTCCTGGGTTCCTGTTATTGCATTTATGACATATGTTTGTAATTCTTGCAGAAGAGGTTAGATGATATGTTATACGTTGGTCTGACTGAGGAGCACAAAGAATCTGCCACAATTTTTGCAAATGTTGTTGGTGCTCAGGTGATATCACAGCTGAGAGAACCAAATACTAGCGTGACTGGTGTTGATAACACAGGTTAGTGTGATTTGTCAGGCAGTCATATGACATGTTACAGTATTTGGAGCATGATTAAAGCACCCTAAATCCCACATGCACTTGGATATGCCTATGCACATCACGGGGTCTAGGATGATCGGGGTGGGTTTATCAAGTATCTTCTCTTGCATTGAAAATTGGGGGACGTTTGGATGTTGACATTTCTAGTCCTTAATATATATTTTGCTAGATCTGTTTGGTGACATGGCATTGATCACGTACTTGTATTACAGGGCATAGTTCACTGTCAAATTCTGGACCTGATAACTACGAACATCAGGTAAGAAGCATCTCCTTCCACAAAGATACCTAGTCAATGAAGTTTAAATCAGGAAAACTTTCTTACTACGTGTCTTACTTCAAGACAGAATCACACCTTAGACAGCAGAGCCAGTGAGACTCCTTCAAACGAAGCAACAGAATCAAAAGTAGGCCTGTTTGCATAGTTTAGTTTTATTGGTGGACGTGCCAGATATTATCTGTTTCTTGTCTTGAGTAACAATTATGTGAATTGTCGATTGATTTTAGATGACTGTGGGAGACCTCATGGAAGCTTATGAAGACTGTGTTTCTAGTTTACGGAAGGCCCAAAGTCAACGGCGCACCTTTTCTTTGAAGAGAATATCTCCAGTGAAATTTTCAACAAAGGTAAGTTTATTAGTGTCAGAGGTGCATGGCATCATTTGGTGCACTGTTAACCATTCTGTCCGCATGAGTAGCTATTCCTGCTTGGTTCACTCTGAGAGGATTTAGACATCTAATAGTCACCTAGGATATGCATTTCTGGCATGGGCAGGCAGTTCTTGTATTTCAGGCTGGATGAAAATATATATTATCTGTACTTAGGTGAAATTTTCTATGGCCTGCTTCTGGCTTGTTGACTCGCAAATTGTAATGTGCCTCTTTCTAATGGCATTTGTATTTTCCAGGCACGCCTTCAGGTTTCTGATGAGGTTCTTCAGCAGATACGATTTCTTAATGACCTTGACTTAGAACTCTATGAATATGCAAGAGAGCTTTTCTCCAATCAACACAAAAATGTATTACAGAAATTCACTGAGGTACAATCTCTTCAGGGTTCGGATGTTTGAGTGCATTAGTCTCACAGTTGGATAATATGTGCATTGTGTGAAGTAGTTTTATCCCACGAGAAGGGTTCTATTGTTCGGTAGTAAATGCGTAATATGGAAAGAACAAACTCGTTAATTTGATTGAAGGCAGTATACTGCAAAATCTGGTGCACCTCATCTAATTGACTGCGTCATCATGGTTGCTTCTCCTTGTTCTCCCTTTATTTGCTTTATGAAGTTTGATATACTTCAGAATTTGTTTGAAATGAAGCAACTGAAAGCTTCATATATATATATATAGAGAGCGAAGTTCAATGAACACGGTTAGGGGCCACTACTAATGAATAATTAAAACTTCTTCCCATTTCCATTCAGGGTCTTCTGCGCAACATTTTAGACTAGAGCATCTGTAAACCAGAAAATAGGTTATTGAACTTGTCTTGTGAAAACTGAAAACCTGAGTCGGGGCAAGGAATGGTTCTCAAAGAATGCACTTTAAAAGATATCTAATGGGGATGAAAATAAGGAAGGCCTCAAGACTACTTAAATTGTAGGAGTAGTTTGCTGAAGCAAAATTAGCAGACATGCACATTCACAACGTGAAGGCATGATCTGGAATAACCGATGAATTTTGCATTTTTTATACAAAAATTCAATTGGGACAATGCAATGTGATGCCAAAACTATATTTGATGGTCTGCCGAAATATCACATCATTTCTATATCAGTCTCTAGTCGCCTCTAGTTGGGAGAAAAGAATTGAACTGTTTTTCGCTTTGATAAATAATACTTTAGAATGATTTTCCTCTTGGGAGACTCTATTAGTTAAAGTGGATCTTAACATGGTGGAGCTGTCGGTTATTTGATTCCTTTGTTGTATATTGCAGGAAAGATGGGAAAGCATGTCAAGCTTGGTGAACTGGAAGCTCCTTCCTTCGGTAATCCCTTTCGCCTTCCTCCTCTTGTTCTTTCTTATTGTAAATATGAGAAGAAGAATGTTGAAGGCTAAGATATAAATGTTATTCAATACTAAACATCAGAAAGTAAACATTGGGATACGGCTTGTCATTGTTATGTACCTTCGGGAGGTATGAGAGATCAGATATATCAAGTTTCACGTGCCAGATTGGTGAGGGCTCCAATGATTCAGTGCCACATAGCCTGAATGCAAATTTCATCTGTCTTTGGTGATATTCGCAGTTTACTTTTTCACTGTGACATTATAAAAACAATAGGCAAGATATATTTTTTTTAAAAAAAAGGTTTCATTTAAATGAAAACAGGCAATTCTCCACAATCTCTGATCGGATAGACTGCTTTTACGTGAGACCGACTAAAACCAGTTGAAAGAAGCAGTGTGAGGTGCATTGAACGACGAAGTCAAAGGTTATTAAATTCTTTTCTGGGAGAGATTTATCCTCAGAAACGAAATTTGTTCATGCATTGAAAAAGGGGAGCGAATGATTTGAGAGTTGATATGGGCGGAGGTCACCCAAGTGGCCAACTGCCCAACTTTCGCACAATGGACTCCTCACTTATCTCTTGGCGTATCACCAAACACGGTGGCCCCACCTTAAATTCCAATCCCTGAGAATTGTTAGGATGCGTTTGGTATACCCGAATGGGGAGTCGGGGGAGTGAGAAATCACCATACCTGTTTGGTAAGCTGGCTCTGACTCTCCTTTTTTTTTTTTTTTTTCCTTAACTTGTAATGGGATTTCAACGGAAGATGGAAAGAAAGAAATGGCCTTCCTGGTGAAGATGATGTTGAAAAGGAAAGGAATACATTATGAAACCTCACAAGTGTGGTGTGATTTATAAACTTAAAAGGGTTTTTCTTTTTAAGAAGCTAATTTTTTAGATTGGGCTTTTTCTTTGAACTTATATTCATCACAAAATGATTTTTAAAACTGTGCGGCCTTTCTACCTTGCTTTTCTCGTTTGGGGTCCAAAAGTTACAATCTACATTGCTTTTCTTTTCGGTATTTCTTGAACATTCTTTTCAAAAAACCAATGGAAGAGATTTTTTTTTTTTTTTGGATTATATCAGGGCAGGATTGAATCCGCAACACACGCATCCAACACACACCCACGCCACTCGGCCAAACGGCCAGTGGCAATGTAAGAGATTCTTTAAATATATTTATATAACAAACAGGGCATTGCCAAATCAATAATTCTCATTCATCCTGTGGGCACCGCCGGTGACGCCTCAATCATACATGTGTATGACACAAACATTCAAAATAAGTATTATTTGTTTTTCCTTTTTGCAGATCTATCTATTGGTCTTCAATAATTAATAATAATGTGCATAGATCCACATCTTATGCTCATTGCCTTCTCATTTGAACAGCCATCTTTATTTCTTCATTACATTTTTTAATGAGTTATATTTTAAAATTTATAAGTAACAAATATATGATTCATATCGATGGCCCCAAAAAAAAAATACAATTCATGTCAAGTTGTTATTACTATAGTGTATTATGCACATATGTAAATTCATCAATATTTATGTAACGTAAAAATTTAAAGGTAACTATTCATTATTCAAAGCATACGAATATTTTATCAACATATATAGAACGTAAAAATTATGAAAGGTTATGTTATTCCTAAATTATAAAAATGCGGCTTGTTTTTTAAACTCTATACATACAACATAGTTTTAATTTAGTAAAAATCATTATTGTTATTATAAAAAAATTATTTTTGGCCACAAAATAAGGACAAAAAAATTTATATTATTATTAGCCCTCTATGGAAAAATAATAATTATCTGTTATTATATAATTTTTGTGAAAAATTTTTATAGGTTATATTTGATACTAAATATAAAATTTCAATATATTTTGTTTCTCATATTTATTGTTTTTTAAAACTATTTTACTTAACTTATAAATTAATATATAATATAATATTATTAAATATATATAATTTAGAGGGATTATGTCATATTTATTATAGTTAATTATTTATTTAAATCTCAAATTAATTGAATAGGTTATATATTAAGTATTAGAGTTATTGCCTTCTAACTCCGGGCAACATATGCATCCAAGTTACTGCCATGGATAAATGAAATTTCAATAATGAATGTTTCCAAAATATCCCGCTTAAAAACATCATATTCACTTTTGTCTTGGGTTTAAAACTTAAAAAGAACAGGGGAACATTTTCTGCGTCGTCTCTTGGAAATGAACGGTGGATATCGCAGAGACCAAGATGAGGGCTTCTGCATCGTAGCGGCACAAAATGCATTCCTAATTTTATCAAATTCAAACAAAGAAAAAAAAAATCTTTTCTTTTTGACATTTTTTTTGCCTGAATTTTCTTTTTAACATTTAATCCTCACTCTATCCCCATCCTTCCCTGCGGGAATGAGTTTTCTGTTGTTTCCTGTGAAGAACCTTTTCTGACTTTGCCGTGACCTCCTCTGCACACCTGGCAATGCGCTTCTCTACTGTCTTTCGCTGAAGATTCCGTTTCAGAGGTCTTGTTCAAAGTTCTACCATATCTCTCTCTCTCTCTCTCTCTCTCTTTAATTAGAGTATTTTCTTTCATGTTATTCTGTAGGTGCATTTGAGTTAATTTCTATGATAGTCTCGTTGTATTTTCACATTCTCTCTAGCTCTTTTGGTTACGCTGTATCCCTGGGAGTTCAGCTGCATGCAGTTCATTTTTCTCTTGTATATTTGTCGTAAATGGAGGAATGGGGAAAGAAATGAAAAGGGGGGTTTTACATTATTGGCTTGCGTTAACCTCTAATTGGGCATATATGGGATGAGAATGAATATTGAACCCCAGCTTCCAGCATCTACGGCCTATTACATTTGAAAATAATATAATTTTCTGAATATGGTTTTTAATCACTTCTGCTACATTTTCTCTGCAACTAAATGGTGTGCTGGGGATATGACATGTGGTACTGAAAAGGCAATTTTCTTTATGAGCTGCCCTTTGTTAGAGGGGGTAAGGATTGTGATGGTTGCTTTGCTTATGACATGACCTGTCAAATTGATGTTTTCCGTGAGTGGTATTGGGCTATTGGCATATGATACGAGCCTAGTTTGTTTCTAGTAATTCCTATCACCTAAATAACTTACTGATTGTAGGATACTCACGGTTGGAACTTGGAAGTCCTTTTTTTGGGTAAATCCTCACTCCAGAAGCATGAACTTGTGGATAAAATTTTACCTAGTCTCCATTGCTGTATATTGTAAAACCATGTTTCAAGCGTAAATCTCATTTTCACTAACTAATTACATGAGAATTCCAACCGTGTGAGATAGCGTTCCCTTGATTCTTTGCTACCTTTGTTGTTATGTGCCACCTAATTAGACTTTTAAACAAAGATGCGTTATTCTTCTTATCTCTTTCTTGAGTTTTTTCTACCAAATATGAGCATAAAGTAACAGCATCTGTCTTTGATCTTCTTTTCTGTATAATGATAATATTTTGAAACAGGGTACCAGTAACATGAAGGATTCTTGGTTTTTTGACAAGAGTTTTAATGGCTTGCCGGATGAAATTTTTGATGATGTCATCAAATTTTTTGACTTCCCGCTGGAAGATGTGGAACCTAATGCTATGGAAGAAGATTGGGATGCCCAATTCAAACGCCTTGACGAGCCATATTTAGATGTTCTCTCCGGGTTGCCCTCTGAGCTGCATGATAAAACTCGGAAAGGCAATCCAAAACTTGAGAGGCTCTCTACTTCTGTGAGTTTTCTCCCCTTCTTTTAGTGTTATTTTCTGGCATATTGTTCCTTGCCTTGCAGTTATGTTCAGATGAAGTCCTGTGTTTATTTGAATGCGGTGTGCTAGTGTTTGGTGACTTAATTACGTACAGACTTGTGTTATCTGAAACTGAAACGAGATGAATGTAGTGATGTAGCAATTTGAAGGACTCATTCAGTTTCAGGTAATGACAGTTCTTGTCATTGAATATCCACATCAATAGTAGAACATTTGATTGGAATACTTTCATTTCTATATTGTGAATCTGAGAAAGATTAGAATGATTTTGTGTAGGAACTTTACCGCAAGCAGAGATGAATAGAGATTGTCAGAAAGACTTATTGGTAACCTATAGGTGGTTTTACTGACATAACATCCTATAACTCAACCCTTTGCTGAAGTGACCTCTTGGTAGCAGTCAGGGTAACTATTCATCAAAATCCTGCCTGCACAAGAAAATAGATTCACAGAGTGATGTTGGTGTAATTTAGGAAGGAAACATTGGGGAGATTCAAGTATTAGGGATTCAGTTTTCCTGTATTACTTACAGGGAGGATAATCAGGAAACCTTTTGTTGCAAGCTAGCTGTTTCTAACTGCGTTTTCAAGGGGTACCTTTACGCAAGTAAACGGTTGCTTGCTTTCATCTTAAACTGCCTCAGAATGTCCCGGAGAAGTTGTGACCCCCTGCCTCCAGCACTGATCCTTCATGTACCTAGAGTTGGAATTTATAGGTTTTGAACAAGAATAGGATGTAGAAACACGATGGTGATGTCTAACTACTGCTATCCTGGCTGCTGAAGCTACTTGTCCTGGCATATAGTATTTGTTGGTCAATGTTCTTAGGCGGGGGGAAAAAAGGAATGAGAAAGAACTAGCTTTAGCATGTCTGCTTTTAGAACGCTAGCTTTCCTCTCTTGTGATTAGCTCTGGGGATATACGTGCAAATGTTGGAAGAATTTATACTAGGTTCCTCTTTGGCTCATCACTATTTTTTTTTTTTTCCTGGGTTACATCCATTGATTTCCAGATAAATTACTTTCTTATTTATGTTGCATTTGATCATTTTTCTTTTGTTTTCTTGCGTATTTAATTATTTGGCATTGCAGCATTCTGAGATTTCGCCAATAGGAGGAGCGTCAGAGACTAGTAAAGTGACGTATGTCAAAAGCATTCCCAATCCAAAAGTCTCGTCCCACAGCAAGGATTTCCTCCAATTCCAAATCTACAGTCCAGTCTCTGTTTTTGAAAGCAGTAGTTCTTCATCAGGCGAGAATGCCTTTGATCAGCCTGTCATCCGAAAGCGAGCTCGCAGTAAACGCCGTCCTCTCTCAAGCCTCAGCCCTCTGTTCTCAGTTCCTTTCATCTCTTCTTCACAAGCTTTCCCAAAACCTCGAATGGCAGCTGCTGCTGAATCAGATTTTGAAACATTCCTTACTTGGAAACCATCGTACGGTCCAAAAGAGAAGCTGACAAAAAAGGATCTCTCTGTTCCCTCTTGTCATATTAATAGGAAGAGATCATCATTGCAGGAGTCAATCATCCCCAGAAAATGCACGCATTGTCAGGTTACAAAGACCCCCCAGTGGAGGGAGGGACCCATGGGCCCCAAAACCTATGCAATGCGTGTGGGGTTCGATACCGGTCCGGCCGCCTCTACCCTGAATACCGGCCTGCCGCAAGTCCAACTTTTGTAGCATCATTGCACTCTAACTGTCACAAAAAGGTCTTAGAGTTGAGAAACAGAGCTACCAGTGAAGCCGATAAATGTTCTATATTGCCTTTGTCTTCAAAACCTTCATGAAATTTGCGAGGATAATGTTATATTAGGGACTATTTTCAGAGTTAACACGGTAGTCTCAAGACAGAATCCTCCACGTGTATTGTTTTCTCATTGTTCGTGTAATGTTATGTCGTTTAATTAGCATCATTTTTTTTTTATGCAAGTTTGTTGAACAAAAGGTAATAGCACCGTTTGGTTGCAGGCTTGGCCATGTAGAAACTAGGTTATCTCGAATCTAATATGCATGAAGGGATTAAGGGAATGAAGGCAACATAACACAGCCTGCTTTACAAGATAATCTTTTTAAAATATGGTTCTAATATCAGCCGCGCGTGAATCTCTGCTAAATTTAATGCTCTTTCCTTTCCCTGGCTTTGAAATGAATTATAAAATTTTTCTTGGACATCTCCGTACTAAGGTTTTTGTCCAAATAAAAGAGCAACCTGGTAAAAAAATGATAAACAGTAAATAAGTGAGAATCAATAATTTGTTTTGATATATTGTATTAATTGGCCAGTGTCGTATTGATATTTTAAAACTAGAAAATGCTATAATCTTTCGGTAATCAAGCATTTTTATATCCAGGTTTAATTTGAAGGAAAATTATATCTGTAAAGAGACCAGAGAATGCTAGCTGGGTAGCCCAAACTGAATTAGGGAACCCAGCCCATTGTTTGTTTGCTGCAAATATGTCTACATGAACACTTATTGTCTTTTGTTGGGTTAAAAAACAGAGGATTTTAATTTAAGATTGTTATTCTTAGTTAACCAAAAAAAACTATGTGTGAACATTTTAAATTTTAAAAAGTTTTAATAGAAAATTGTTATAATTTAAGGTTAATATAATCTTTAACTCCTTAAATTTGTTTTCATTTCATTTTGGTTTCTTAAATTTCAAATCATAAGTTTTAATCCATTAAGGAGCAAAATAGTTCAAGTCTTTATTGATTTACAGGGGTCATGGTTTTAAATAACAGAAAACCTAAAGGATCAAAATCTATTATTTAAAAATTGAGGAACTAAAACTAAACAAGAACAAATTTAAGGGACCAAAAAAATTGTATTAACCCCATAATTTAAAATAATAATATTTCATTCTCTCTCTCCCCCTGCACTAACGTATGACATAATTGTAAAGCGGTAAAGCCTCGTCGGCATCTACGTGTTTTCTTTTTTTTTGGGTCAAAGCCAGCATCTACGTGTTTAGACAGTAAAAATTGAAAAGAAAAAAAAACAATGAAATTGAAATGAAAATGAGGGACTTTCGTCCGCTTAAAAATAAATAAATAAATCAATGAATGAATGCATAAAGTGTCCGATAGATCATGTAGTTGAAAATAAAAGAGCATCATAATATGGTCTCTTATTGTATTATTGTTATCAGTATGAAACGTCATACACAGGCTGGTGGACCCATGCGACCATTAAACTAATTGATGCTCCTTTTCTTTTAATATTGAAATTAAAAAGAAAAAAAATAAAATGAATAATGAAAAGGAAAATGGATGGGAAAAAAAGGTCACTACAGAGAAGATAACGGCGTTTTGGCCTCGTATGATTTTAAAGTTGTTGTGCAGGCTTATTGAACTAAACTAAAATTTTTTTGATGTCTAAAGTCTAAAATACCCTACATACTTAGATATTGATAATAAGGTATCTGCATTTTGATAACTAAACTTTCTTTCATTATCATTTACTCAAAATTCGCGTATAAGCTGTAAATCAGCATCTTGTGTTGGCATCAGGGTTATTTTGGTCCTTTTATATTGAGATATATCTTCACCCGAGTTCTACGGCAGGAAAACATTTTCGGATTTTTTTTTTCAGCAAAACATTTTCGGAATTTTATGATCTCAAAGTGCTGTTATCTTTCTTGTGTGTGCGCGCTGGCCTAATGACGTTCTCCCGGAAAAATGTAAAAGAAAATATAACAAAAAGTTTATTGCATGAAAAGAAAAGGGAAGATATTTTTATTTATTTCCAGTTATTATTGTACTCTATAATAACAGTGGCATGTTCTTGCTGCCGACTGTATCGCTATGGCTTTTCTAAACAAAATCAGAATCCCGACAAGCGCACGGGATAAATAAAATCGAGTGGAATCAAATTGGAGGAAATTATATGAACAGGTAAAAAAAGGATGAGAAATTTACAACTTAAAAGGAATAAAAAGACCAAAAAAAACTAATAGAAAGTTCAAAATAAAACAAAGTGTAGCTTCTTTTTTTTGAAAAAAAGAATAATTATTTGGATGATTCCCTACCGATGAAAAGAATCAGAGGAAAAGGGGAGAGAGAAAACATTGAACATGATTGTTTAGTAGTATAATGAAAGCTGATTGGTGCATATAATGAAGATTTGGGAATGAAGAGCACGTGGGGCTTGCATCCCCCTTCCTTCCCGATTAATTCGTTCCTCACTCCCAACATGTCGCCTCCTACAATGGAATGGAAGAAATATACGGGAATACCCTCAACAAAAGAATGAGGTTGCTTTACTGCGTCTCCTGCTGCTGCTGATGCTCCTCTTTGGCGACACGGGCGGAATTTCGCAGTGTTAGAAGTTAGAATCAAAGCCAAAGTGGCAAAATCAGGAATGCAAATAAAAAAATAAAATCCGGAAATCAGAGGCAGCGATCGCAGGGGCCGTCGGAGTGGGATTGAAAGGCAGAGGCAATCCCACGACGACAGAGATTCCTCAGTAAAACACCATCTCTAGCTGTGGGTCCCTCCTTTTTGCTATCGCTCTGATGTTGACACGTGCCCTACCCAACCAACTCCCTCCCTCTCCCCTGTCTCTAGCTGTCATTCTCTCTCTACTCTGCCTGTACAAACAAAATTACTACCTCCCTTAGTTTTAGCCGGAGAAGGGGCAGCTAAGCGCGATGAAGCGTGGTTGTCGGGCGGGGAAAAGCGACGGCGTTTTCAGATTGTTTTTTTTTTTTTTTGGTTGTCGGGTGGGGGAAGACGATATGTCAATTCTCAGATATAGAGAGGGGCCACCACCAACACCCCTCCTCGGTTCTTTCTGTGATGTACATGCCTCACGA
>NW_021634102.1:0-37151 GCF_004799145.2 Neltuma alba | reverse complement strand
TTAGGACCAAAATAAAAGTCAAACAAGGTCTTATATTAAGGATCAGAGGTAGTATTATGATGATCAAAGTCTCATAATGAAGATGTTTGATTATGACTTGCTTTTAGCGCCTGAATTACTTTGCTTAAAACCCTAATGATTCAGACACAGCCTCCAGATAGATAGATATATGTGTCTCTGATTTAATGATCCATCAAGTTGTAATTATATGGCTGCCTTGGCGGCAGATCCTTTAGCAGTAAATTCCCCTACATGTGTGTGTGAACATGTTGTGAGTTTAGCATCTTGCTTATTGTCAACATCAACACTAAATCCCTCTTATATATCTTGCTTTGGATCTCTTAATCAAAGTCTTTCCCCCTCAATTAATTATTATATTATCCTGTTAATTATTAGCTATATATGCCTCACCACCTCTTCTTCCCAAACATAATGACCTTACTTCGCTTTTTCTAGACTGTGCCACGCACTCGTATTACTTGCAGGTAAATAATGCAATGCAGTGGAAGATACTCGTTCTCACAGAAATTTTGAGTCTTTCTTGTTTACGTCAGTTTAACATATAGTGAGGAATTATTAGTTTCGTTCGGTAGGCTCAATTCCTATTGTTAATCTGCCATGTATATACTTTCTCATACATTAGTCTAAAAAAATAAAATAATATTATTTATTATTTGTAAATAACTTGACTTGATATAAATTCTATATTTTACATTAATTTCAAGTTTGTTATGATTACATACAGAATGAACTATTCTAACTTATGACTTGCAAATAATGGCGCTTTATATTAAGTTTGACTCTTTTTAATATTTACTATCAATATTATTTAAAATATTAAATTAATCATAATTAGCCAATATATTATATTAAATTTAGAAAATAGCAAATATATATTTTTTTTTGGGAGGGACGGTGGAATAGACTGGGAACCAACATAAGTAGGTCGTACGTTGAACTATAAGCTGTACCACTGTACGACCTGAGTGGCTAATTGAGTATTGAATTATACTACCTCGGCTCTTTAATACAGTAATAACTTGTCTTTTCTAAAACATTCTTATTAATGATATATATTAGTTAGAATTATTATTTGAAAAAAATATTTAATATATAATTATTATAAGCACTACTTTGATTGGGTTTTTAGATTTAGGATTAAAATAAAAGTCAAACGAGTTTTTATATTAAAAACAGAAGATAATACTATTTAGAATGAATTAAATGTGAAAGTAGTTTTTATATTAAAAATAATAGGAGGTAGTAACTCGAACAGTGATCTTCAATTCACCGCCTGATAAGGCAATAGAGATGAGTAGGACCATATATGCATGCGTGGGACTCCATTTTGACTCCCTTCCTTTGTCGTTTAGCCTACTAAGTACTAAGTACTAACCATTGCTTTTGCATCACAATCCTCAAGTATAGACACCGACTTCTTCTCAAAGTGTATACTCTCACACGCAAACCCACCAACTTGGTACTACTTTTGAATTCAAATAATCACAACACATTTGGTTCAATTCATAGCTGGGGATTGTACTATCTTAACTACACATTCATCTCAAGTCCAAGTCTCATAAATGTTATGATCTAACCTTGTCACCTTATCGCATCTTCGACTAGTTTTCCAACCCTAAGGCTCCATTTGTCCATGGCTTTATTGTTTTAGTGGCATGAAAACTCCCGAATTAGTGAATGCAAAATTATAAGTTCAATCCTAGTTGTAATTTCAAGTCATAAGCGTTTGCTTTTTTACAATACTAAAAAAAAAAATCTAAGGGCATGTTTAGTTTGAGGGAAATGGATCTTGTTTCTCTAATTTTTTTACAAAATTGAACTTAATAAAAAATTTTCCTTCCTTTCTTCCGTCCCCTCACACCAAACAAACTATAAAGCTCCCTCTAACTTTTCCAATGTTTTTAGCGTGCCATTTTGGAGCACGCAGCTTTATTAAATTCTGATCAAGGACTCTCCACTTACCTTTTAAATGCCTCTATTAACTCCTCCTTACGTACACCCCCCTCATTTTTATTTTGTTTCCCCCCAACCACGTACACACTCTCATAATTAATACATTTATTTCATTCTTTCTTATCCTAATCAATACTAGGAGTACATAATAAACAAAATTCACACTAAATCATTAATTAATAATTTGACTTCTTTTAGACCCTCTGCACCCAGAGGTTTTGTTGTTAAGAATGCAGATCAATGGAATACACACACACACACACATGTATATATATATAAACAGAACTTGACCTGAACAATATGGGACAAGCATGATGATCCAAAAGGGTTAAGACCATGCATGTATAAACAATCTGCATGTAAAGTTAAATGATCAAAAAAGAAGCATCAAGTTATGGGAGGACTGAGCCTACAGCAAAAAGATGACCCTTAGCAATATTATTGTACTCAGACAGGCCCTACCCTATAATAAGCTACGTTTGTGTACATACGTCTCTCTCCAATAATTCAAATTATAATGGGACACCCAATTTTAGACTTTTGGATCCACTCTCTTCACCTGGACCTGCCTGCAGAAGATCGATCAGACCCCAACACCAAGATCATATTTGCCAGCCATTCAAGTCCATTTATATATATATATATATATATATATATATATATATATAGACAAACATTATCCAGCCCATAACACAACTTTCTTCTCTTCAAAATCTGCCAGCGCTTTAATTTATATGCACACACACATACATATTTGTGGACCTGTCTATAATATTTTTCATCAACACACGGGCGTCATCTCTATATAGTAATATATATATAAAAGAAGTGGTTTTCGATCGTTTTTGAGTGTTTGACCAGCTGATAATGTTATGACATGTAAATGACAGCAAAGGGAAAGCTCACCAAAAAAAAAGAAAGGAGAGAGAAGAAGGAAAGCACTGTAACTTCACGTAATAATTGATTAGTTGTGGACAATTTGGAAAAGATTAGGGCCACAAAATTGGTACTTTCACTCATTAATTAATTAATGTGCAAGAATCGTCACATGAAATCTTCAACGAAGAAATTAAACCAAATACATCATAAAAATCAATTGGAAAGAACAAATAAAATGCAAACCAAAAGGAAAAGAGGGGATCGGATCCATCTGGTGGAAGTTGGCTGTACTATCACATCACCGTCTTTCTATGTTAAGAATCAATCAAAAATCAAAAAATCGAAAGCAAAAGAAAAAAAAGGAGGGGATTTTTTTTTTTTTTTTTTTACAGTTCACATATGGTGGAAAGCATCAAAATTCGCGGGCGTTAGATCTTCTGACAGTGACGTTAACGGATAGTTGGCGGTGAAATCTATGGAGGTTTGATTCAGAAGCTGGCCATCTTCTTCCCACGACGACCCTGTCGTCGTCGTCGTCTTCATCAACTGATAATCTTCTTCGTTCTTTATACCATTCGCTTCATGAAACTGATACAACAATGGATCCATCGCTAAACTGTTACTTATCTGATGACACCCTCCTCCTTGAATATAGCTGCTCAAGCTATTGCTTGAACTGATTCTCGAACCCGAATTGTTTTCTGATGAGAACTCTGCCATGGAATTTGTGATCAGACCTGGCATTATTGAGGACATATTGAATGATCCGAACCCAGAAGAGGATTGGTTTAAACCAGCCATTTGGAACTCCAATAAGGCCAATGGGTCATAACCACTATTATTCTGATCAAACTGGTTGGAATCACTTCCTGCAAGTACTGATGATCCTTGTGATGATGATGAGAAGCCCAAGGATGTTGTTGGAGCTGAGACGACTGAGAATGGAATCTGTATAGATGGCAATAGTACTGTCTCTGAATCTGTGAGACCTTTGTTCTCCTCCTTGATTGACGATTGATGATGAGGTTCTGAAATAATTAGAGGCTTGTGTGTGGTTGGGTCAATCCCTTGCTTCAGCAGCTTCTTCTTCAGACTTGAATTCCAAAAGTTCTTTATCTCATTATCTGTTCTTCCTGGTAACTGTGCTGCAATCTGAGCCCACCTGCAAATTCAAATCAAAATTAACCTCCGACAAAACGGCAAATTCTTCAAGGACAGTCAATATTTTCATTTCTTCTCGGTCTTTTTCTTTTCCATAGTTACTACCTGTTGCCAAGAACTTCGTGAAGGCTGAGTATGAGATCTTCTTCTTGTTGAGAAAACATGCCTCTCTTCAAATCAGGCCTCAGATAATTAATCCATCTCAACCTACAACTCTTTCCGCATCTTTGCAACCCTGCAAGTTTATAGAACAAAAACCAGTTAGAATAAAAATAAAAATAAAATGATCTGATAAAAAAGACACAAGAACAGAAGACGTTTTTTTTTTTTTTTGCTCAGAAAAATACCAGCGAGTTTGGGAATAGAACTCCAGCAGCCAACGCCATATCTGGTAATGTAATTGAAGAGCTTCTCATCTTCTTCAGGGGACCACAGACCCTTTCTCAGTTTTTGCTTTACACAACAGGAATGGCGACCCATTATAATTGATTACTCGTGCGAAGAACAGACAGACTCTGATGAAGTGGGGTTTTATATATTTGTGTGTCTGTGCGTCTGTATATATATAGTGGCTCTCTCTCTATATGGCGTTAAGCTTTCCGTGGAAGGATAATGCTTGTGTCATTGAGACGTTTCAATGGGGTGGGAAAATGTACACACACGCACATATATATAAGATATGGAAGAGAGCTGATGGAGGAGGGAAGCTCGAGGGGTAATTGTTGTGTTGATTTAAAGAGAAGAGGGATGAAATTATACTTAAGATTCAAGTTATGAGAGAGAGAGAGAGAGAGAGAGAGAGAGAGGAGAGAGAAGGCTGTGAGGAAAGTGAAGCAATCAAGTGGATTTTACGCAAATCCGGTGATGCTTTTGCCAATTGGACTGGATTGGATTTTAAGATATCGCTATTTCTAGAAAATTATAATTCATTATTATTATATATAATGTGTATATATAATATTTTCCTGTGAGCTGTTCTTTCTTTTTTCTTGTGTACTGCACCTGGTATCTTCGGTGAGTTCTTATGTCATAGAAAACTCAATAAGCTCAAACTAATTCAGATTCAAAACATGACAAGAACTATTAAGATTGAAGTCTCTAACTCATAGGGTATTGTATTCTTATGCCTCAAGCTCAAGACTCGTGATTAAATTAAAACAATTGCTACCAGTTGATCCAGCCAACTCGTCAAGGTTCTGTGAGCTCTTCTTTACCATAATAGACAATATGGTAAGTCATATTTTACTTTCATTTATAGAATTTAAATCAATCAATATATTAACATAAATTTTTGATAATCCATATTATCCATAAATCATATAATTTATTTCATAACCTACATGCAACACACGGGGAATAAATAATTGGATCTTTTCCATTGATGAAAGCGCATAAAAAATTTCACTTTCATCTATAAATTAAAAAATGAATATTTGAATTAAAAGAAAAAAATTCGAGATATATATAAGTTATTCGTCAGAGCAAGTTCTAACTTCACGCGTAATAACAATTAATAGTACTATCTATGTACTAACTTATTTGTTTTTTCCTCCCTTCTCCTTCTTTTAGGTCTGACTGCTAACCTTAACATAAAAAAATGCTTTTAGAGTAATTCATACTAACCTGCCGTTAAAGTTTTCCACACGCAGCAAGTAAGTTTTAAAAATTAAGCTATTTTAATTCTAAATTATACAAATTTTATAAATTAATATAGAAAACACTTGATTTATACTAAATATTGTGGAGATTGTGCATTGTCAATGAGTGTTTAACAAAAGTTTGTGGAAGACAATGAATAGTTGAATTTATGTCGGAAAGAGTGGAAAGTGAGCTCTGGAGTCAGAATTGGATCATTATTGACTTTCTCTAGAAGAGGGAATCAATTGATATTTGTGCATTAGCTTGTCAATAATTAATTTTCGGGAGCTGAATTTAATTTTTTTTCTTCAAATCAGTGAATTATTTGAAAAATTAACATTTCGATACTACACAAAAGTTTAACTATTGTTAAAGATATAATTAAAACAATTAATAATCTCTTATGTCTGAAAAGCATGTCATTCGTGTGGATCAATATTTTAATATTGAGAGTGTAAAAACTAGACTAATTTAGAAAACTTATGAGCTGGTTTTTATCATAAAGATTATCCTTCCAATGATCGAAGTTTCCCCAAATAAAAAAAAAATCCTACGCCAAATTAATTATATTTTACAATCAGTACGGATGTTAATTATTGTTTCTTTTTATAAATAATACTACCTCCTGTCCTAATTATAAGATCCCATTAGTAGTCTACTAACGAGGTCTTATAATTAGGACATGAGGTAGTACTATATATGTTAAGCATAAACACGTTAGCTTAACATTAATCATGACCTCATAAGTTTGTTGTTCTTTTACTGTAGTGGAGACAATATGATTCCATCCTTATTATGTCTTTCTAAACCATGTGACACATGTGAACCTAAAACAACCCCAAAAATAAAGCGCCACAAAATAATTAATATGCCATATATTAATAATTACAAATTAAAAGGAATTACAAATTTTGTATACATTATTGTATTTCATTTAACAAAACACATGCATATATATATATATATATATATATATAGTTGTGAATAATGCAGTTTATTACAAATTTTATTTTATATATATGATCATTTATTATGTCTGATTATATTTGGCATGGGTATTTGATCATATTTGATTGAGTTTAATTTATAGAAAAGAATAATAAAAGAAATGGTATGGAGAATTATATAGGATATGCATGAATGGGAAGGAGAGGAAATAATGAAAAAGATAGGAAAGGGGAGTTTCTTGGAAGGTGCTATGAGCAGAGGCAGTGCAATGCATCTGAATTCATTTGTAAAAGACTAATTAAGAACGGTTGCCGCATTTGTCGGCCGATTTTATAATGGCATGCTCACCAACAATATTTTTTAAGAGATTACCCTTATTTTTTTAAAAAAATGATAATTAAGAGACTACTCTTATTTTAGATTCTATATATATTAAAATAATATTTTGAATAAATAAAAAAAATCAAATCTGAACCATCCAAATAAAATACGGATGATTTAGATCTAATGAGCTTATGGTACTCATCAAATTAAAGTGATGAACATTAAAACTGGTTCCAACAAACATATATTTTAATCCTAAAATTTAGGTGAGTTGAATTTTTTTTTTTTAATGGTAGATGCTAACGACCCATAACGTTATAAAAAAAAATTATATTATTTATATATTAGAAATAAAATTTGAATATATATCCTTGTGAAATATGAGTGGCAGCCTTATCAATTATATTGAACCCAACTTTATTGGACGGATTCTAAAGTTGTGTTCATGTTGCATTTTAACTTGAGTTAATTTAAGTGTTATGGCATAAAATCTATATATGGCAAACTAGATAGATGGAACATGGATCAATTATATATATATATAACCAACAATAAGTCTTACTGCCTCCGATCCTTAATATAAGAAATTGTTTAATTTTTATTTTGATTCTAAAAATGAGCCTACAATCCACTTTGTCTCTTATATTTATATATTTTTTTCCAAGGTAGTTCTTCTAACAATGGTAATTGTAGCCAATATACTTGATTAGCAATGATATTTTTAGAAATACAACACATATTTATTATAAACAACTAACTTAATTTTTTTCTTAATATCTTAAAATTAGTCAACTAGCTCTTACAATTAGGACTGAATGTAGTACTCCTCCGGTCCTTATTATAAGACCCCATTTGACTTTTATTTGGTCCTAATTATAAGACCCCCATCCATTTTGTCTCTTATATTTATGCATTTTTTTCCAAGATAATCCTTTAATAATGATAGTTTTAGCCAATATACTTAATTAGCAAGGATATTTTAGGAATTACAACACTTATTTATTATAAATAACCAACTTAACTTACTTCCTTAATCTCCTCAAATAAGTCAATTGGGTCTTATAATTAGGACCGGAGGAGTATTTTATTAGGCGAGGTCACTTAGATAGATCACTCAAAGTCAAAGTCATTGTATTCTATTAACAGCTATGAATTTTTAGATAAATTATCGATCAAAAGGTCCACAAGCTTAATAATTCTACACATGAATACTTTTTTATGTTTCTTTTTCTATTATTTTGTCATCGATCATGTTATGAAGCATACAAAATATATAGGGCCTGGAGGTATTTCATTATATAGCTAGAGACAAGGATTGAATATTCTTTTATTTCACATTAGAATTTTATTAAACATTAATATTGTATTTATGTCATATAAAAACAAAACAAATCGAATATCAACGCGTGTCTCATATAAATATGCCTAAAACTAAAACACGGTGTATTCTTCTTCAAGAGTAACTATTATTAAAGGCATCGTGGCAGCTCTTCTTGAAGCAATAATAGAATATCTGCATATGTAAAACGACAACACTAAACTACTTAGGCTTTTTTTCTAAATAAGAATTAATTTTGGCTTAAAATACAAGTTATGTAGATATTGTTTTACCGAAGAAAGATTCTTATTTAGTTACACGTGGGAACGACCAAGCCCTGTACGCAAGCAATATATGTTGAACATTTTTGTATACAACACTGGACTTGACGATACGCTGTTGTTGTCAAATGTCAAAAAAGAAAATCAATTATGTTTAATTAATTAATTATCACTATTTTACATGGGAAAATATGTACGGTGTTCGATACGCTATCCTTTTTTTTTTTTTTTGGAAATATATTCATGTCTCTTTCTGTTGAAAATGGAACCTAATTAATTAAAATATTTATTGAATTATATAAATATCTGCGGCCTAAGGACAGAATTGGAGAACGATACGTCGGAAATTTCTCATTTTCACAATACAATTGTCAAAGCGTTGAAGGTAATTTTCCGTAGCATCACAATCGATTGGTTGAATAATATAAGATGATCATTTAATTTTTTGTTTCTATAGAAGAGATCTTACCGAATAAATAATCAAACATATAAATTAAATAAAGAGTTAAGATGAACCCAGCATCTTGAAATTTTTTTTTAGTACATCCTACATCTTAAAATATTTTGTGATACATCCAACAGCTTAAAATAATCTTTTAAATGCGTTCAATATCTTGAAATATTTTTTAGGACATTCAATACCATAAAGTATTTTTTTTTACGTATTTGGTGCATCCAGCACCAAGACAAAAACAAAATATTTGACACACCTGAAAAATATTTCATAGTGTTAGATGCACACAAAATATTTTTATATACTAAATATATCTGAAAAATATTTTAAAGTGTTGGACGCTTCTTAATTCTTAAATAGGATGATTAATTTGCAATTGCAAGCATATGAAGACTTTGGGAGATGTGAATGAAAAAGAATCTTTTACCCGTATATGGTTTAGTCAAACATGAAATACAAAAGAGTACTTTTGAAAAAAATTAAAAACAAGAAAACATCACCTAACGGGATCGTAGATGGAAAGATTAAGACTTAATCAATTCAGAGTGGGGAACACAAGTAAAGTAATTAAGCAACGCCTTTAATTATATAATACTGCAAAGGATTCCTATGTGCGACGAATGGGGCTTTTGCGTTTTGACTTTTGCCTCAATGAATCGCGTGGTTCTCATACTTTATAAAGTCGTTTATTCGCGTGCTTGCAAAAAGACTTCCTACATTCTAGTTGTAATTTCAATTTCACCGTTGATTTTTAAAATAAAACACTTTATAATTAAAAAAATATATATTACGTAATGCATCAATCGAAGTCAGTATTTTTAAAAATATTCATGACTTTGGCAGAAATACAGGCCAGAGACTTAAACGAATATAACGAGAGATAATAATATTCTAAAAATTATATTGAAATACAAAAATAAATATAGGTGAAATAAAAACAAATTTTCAAATGAAATGTGTGGAGAAATTCTAATCCAAAGGAATAAAAATACAGCAAGAAAAAGAAGCCTTTTGATTTGTGAATAATGCATTTCTTTTTTTTTCGTATTTATAAGGTATGATTTTTTATGCAATTTTTGTCAATATGCTATCGTCAATACTCAGTATCTTGCGTAGGTAATTCAAAACAAAATATGATATATTAAAAGGGGGGACTAAAGACGGATATGATGGTGAAAACACATAGGATTTCATTTTCGTTTTTTTTGATAGTGGCAGGCAAAAAAAATGAAAAAGAAATGAATAAAATAGAAAATAGTTTGTCAGTAAGCAGCGACTGCGTGCGTGGAATTTCTCTCAATGATTGGAGGCTGATTAACAGACGTAACCATGACCGACAATACACGTATGTTTCATAATATTAAATTAATATATAGATATTATTGATCTATTTATTATTATTTTGAATATTATATATAATTATATGGAGAGAAAAAATTCATACATTCGTGGGCTATAGTAATGCTGCTTGCCAAAAAAAAATAAAATCAATAATATAAGCTATTTGTACGATCCTAAATGTAAGAGTTATGTCGACCAAATATATATATAAATTAAGAAGTTGGTTTTAATTTTAAATATAAAATTTTAATTTATTTAATGTTTTATATTTATTTCTTTAAAAGAATTTATAAACTGATATATAATATAATATCATATATCAGTGTTTTATGAAAAATAGCTCTTATTTAAGAATCAGAAGAGTATATTGAATATAGATGCATCTGACTTAAATGAATTAAACTTCTTTTTCACCAGCTAATACACTGGACCCTGAAATTCAATTATTTTTGGCCCTTTTCAAATCAACTAGTTTCATAAAGTTTGATCTCAGTGATTAGGGCTCACAAAAGTCCTTAATTTTTTAATCCTTGTTAATACAAAAGTATAATTGATAATTGAATTTCGTATACAAAATCTAAAGTTTACATATACAAAATAGAAACAAAAATACAGCATAACACATATATGTCAAGATGCGTCGAGTATAACGAGGAGAGGAGATCATGTGAAAATGACTGAGTAATAAAAATACAAATGATATTAAGCAAAACATTAGCAAGTAAAGCGCAGCCACTGAGTGTGTGTTTGTGTGGGGTTAATTAGACGTTAAAATGAGAACTTTAAATAATAATAATAATAAAATTAGGGGAAAAAAAAGAAAAATTTGAGCATGACCTATTTTTTAAGGATTTTAACCCTTAAACCTTAAAAAAAAAAAAAAAAAAAAGCTTTTCCCCCTCGTTTTTCAAATCCAGTTGCGTGTCAGCAATACGGGAAGAACTGGGCCTAGTAATTGGGCCGATATTTTTCCACTAATAATTAATAAACGTTGAGAAAATAAGAAGCCAGCGCAGCACATGGCCCCACAGCCACACTGCCACCAATCTGGACAGTGATTGGCCCACGCTTGTTCTGCCCTGGTAAGAGCATTGTATGGGATAACATAATCCAATGATGACGTGTATGGCTTCAATTCCAGCCTGCAAGTCCCCAGTTCTCACATTCAGTCATTCCCCCTCCCGTTCAATCACCATCCGCTCCATCCGACGGTCTCTCTCTCTTTTTTTTCACATTATGGCCATGAATTTATTGATCGGACGCGAAAAATAATTCGTCTGCACGTGCAAATGAAATCGCATCATAGGTATCTATGTTTTCTATAATTTTTAATTTGATATATATAAATATTCTCTTAATTAACACTACTTATGCGGGGGCTAATGAAATTATTATGTCATGATAAGATAAAGTATATGTGCTTGTAAAATGATTTTTTCCTTTTTATTATACATTTAATATTATATGTTATCATTTTCCAATCCTCTTGTTAATCCTTAATGTTGTTTTCCCTACAATATTTTGTCCATCTTAAATATCTTGATGCATGACTTAATTGTTGAATTGGTTTGATTTTGAATGTAAAACATGTTTTTTATATGTTCATCATTTTTGTAAAATTATCCCAATTGATACTTTCTCAATTATAATCAAATATGAAAGGGAGGGATGATATTAAGGAAGATGATCATAACATTTTAAGAAAAACATGTCATATTTTTTATGATTAATTAATTTACCTAACTTCTTTGATTTAATCAAATTAGTTAAATAGGTCTTATACTAAAAATGGGAGAAATACTTTATACTACAATGTGTGGACAAGTTCTTTCACATCGTTTTATTAGGGAACGTATTGAGAAGATATTAATTATTCCTCAAATTATAGATAATTTATTTATAAATAGAAACCACCAACCCCCCCCCCCCAAATTCTATAATTTTACGCAAAAAGAAAAAACACATACACAATGTTCACTTTAGAGCAACTGACTTTATTAAGAGGAAGAGTTAGTATTAGAGTTCAAAAAGACGGAAAACATTAAAATCATCCATATCAGTTTATATAAAAAATATATATATAATATTAACAAGTGATGAATCATACAAATTAGATAATAACTTGTTCGAAAATTTGGGTAGAATGATTGATATTAGACTTTTAATCAAAGGTTGTAAAGACATTAACAAGTTTAATCATGTTGATGGTTGCTTAATTATTAGACAACACAACATTGGAGAAGTTTAATTCATTTAATAATGAAAATGAGTCGCAAGGATCAGTCCCATTCAGATTGTAGAATTATTAAAACTTTGAGAGAGAGAGAGAGAGAGATATATATATATATCACATTGAAAATGAGTGGCTGAACAAAATAGGTAGCAAATAAATCAACAATTATGGACCAACTTGCCCATTAAGTCATAATTAAAATGAAAGTTCTTCGCCATACGCATTCATCATTCTTGAAAGATCGAGTTATCGCCTAATCAATTTTAAACCAACTCCCAACCTCTTTTTGGTTCCTGCCTGATTGAAACCAGCCTCATTAATTAAAATGTGTTATATTATGACATCGTTATACTACTTCCGATCCTTAATACTACCTCCGGTCCTAATTATAAGAGCTAGTTGATTAATTTTAGGAGATTAAGGAAGTACGTTAAGTTAGTTATTTGTACTAAATATGTGTTGTCTTTCCTAAAATATCCTTACTAATTAAGTTTATTGATCAGAACTATCATTATTAGAAGGACTATTTTAGGAAAAAATGCATAAATATGAGAGACAAAGTAGATTGATGTCTTATAATTAGGATCAAAATAAAAGTCAAATGAGATTTATATTAAGGATCGAAGTAATATAAAAGTTAGTTGACTAATTTGAATAGATGAAGAAAGCTTATCAAGTTAGTTATTTGTAATAAATAAGTATTATTTTTTATAAAATACCCTTGTTAATTATATGTATTAGCTAGAACTAATTAATATTTAATAGAACATTTTACATGTGCAAGTACTATCAGAACAACTTTTGAAAAAAAATAAATATAAGAGATAGAGTGGATTTGAGTTTTATATTTAATATCAAATTAAATATCAAACTTGCTCTTATGAGTTAGTATTATAATTTGATATATAACTCATTCTGCTATCAATCTCAATCATATACATAGTCTTATATGTCCGAAAAAGACTTGAAGTAAAATCTAAAACGTTGATGAGTTATTCACAACGATGTATTAAAAAATGAATACAAAAATCGCAATTTGCAAATTACATTATTTTTAAGATAATATATTTTTGCTGTTACTCCTCCGGTCCTTAATATAAGACCTAATTATTGAGTTGGTTTTGATCCTAAATATAAGACCCATTTCCTATATTTATCAATTTTCTCTAAATTACCCTTATGGATACTCTCTCAACTATAATCAAGTTGAAGAGGGAGATGGGGTATTAAGAAAGATGATTATGGTATTGTAGAAAAAATATGTCACATTTCTTATAATTAACTAATTTACCTAACTTCCTTAATCTAATCAAATTAGTTAAATATGTCTTATATTAAGGATCGGATGAGTATTACATTTAGTTTGCTACTTGCTAGATATATACAGGAAATATCACTTTTAAGAATTATCTCAAATGCTCACGAACAACATGTTTTTTTTTTTCCCCGTAACATCATGAACAACATGTTGATTGAAAAAACTTCTGCCATCTAATTAAGCGGCCAAAAGGGTGATGAGATATGGCAACAAATTAAAACACACACAGACACTGAACATAATAAAAGAAGCTATGGCCTGATGGCACAATCGAATCTAGAAACGATATACTCTTCCAATCCTAATTATAAGACCCAATTAACTTATTTGAGGAGATTAAGGAAGTAAGTTAAATTGGTTATTTATAATAAATAAGTGTTGTCATTCCTAAAATATCCTTGCTAATTAAGTATATTGGCTAAAACTATCATTATTAGAAGGATTATCTTGGAAAAAAATGCATAAATATAAGAGACAAAATAGATTGGGGTCTTATAATTAGGACCAAATAAAAAGTCAAATGGGGTCTTATAATAAGAACTGGAGGAGTATATGCATATGATTTATCATAATCTCGTTTGTACTATTAACTAAGCGATGTGACAGAATTTAGGTCTCATGCATGAACTTTGATGTTTTTAACTTCTCTCAATCCAACATACGTGTGACGCGCTTTTTTCCCTTCCATTTTTCCGACCGAGGTGGACATGTCGTAAAATGTCATCATATTGTTTTTTTTTTTCCCCAAAAAAACATTGTTTGTACGTAGATGCGTTGATCGAACTCAAAACTAAAGCTTAGTTGCAGCAATAATCTCATCACAACAAGTTGCGAAAATTCATTTTGATAAATTAAAAGGGGAAATTTTTTTTGGGGGATGAAAGGGTTAATAAATTCTAAACAAACAAACAAACAAGAAAGCTTGCATTTCAAGGGATGATGATGACAAAATGATAGCGAACCATTTGTTTGCGTTAATTCGTAGTTGCCCCAAAATGATTATCAGTCTCTCTTTTGTTTTCTCTTCAAATCTGTGCTTCCCCTCTTTCACGCACAACCCCCTCATTTTATGACTACATTTACACTGTATTTGGCACGAGATTTTTAGAAGGGAGTGCCTCCTCTCATTTGGCTAGAATATCTTTTAATAGAGAAAAGGGAGCTCTTCCCTTCTTTTGTTTGGCTGGAATGATTTTTAAGGAAGGGAGGGGCTCCTATTTCTTCTTTTTTGCTCTTGGCTTCTCCTCTAAAAGTGGAGTTTTTCAGAAGAGAAATGAGAAAGAAAATATTTAATTCTATAACTAGTCTTAGTAAATAATATAATTTTTCTTTTATCCTCTCTTTGACCCTTTCATTCTACATTTTTCTCTCAATCTTACAATTTTAATAACTCTAATCAACTCAACTTCATTCTTCTCTTATATTCAACAATTCAACAAGGAAAATCAAACTATTTAAAATTTTGCTAAAAAAAATGCAATGATAAAAATCATTGGGACAAAAAAAGAAACAATGAAAAATTACAATATTTTTGAAAAAGTCAACATAGAGTAATATTAACTTAAGCTAGGTAATAAGCATCTTTTAATCTTTTAATTAGTTAAAAATTAAAAAAAATAAGGAAATAAAAGATAAAAAATGGTAAAAATGTAATTTTTCTTTTGAACCCAATAGAATCAACGAATAACATTATGAAAAGAAATTTGATTTCAATTTTTTTTCTTAATGAGTTGTGCTTGTGGCAAAAGTACAACCTAATATTTTCTTTCAAGTTGATAAATTGCCTCATACATATTGATAAAATAAAAAAAATTTATTTAATTTTTATAAGAGGAAAATAGTTAATTTTTGAATAGTTCCTGTCCCTTCCCTTCTTATGTCAAATAAGGTATTATTAAAATGTGTCCCATTCCTTCCCCTTCGATCAATCTAAATAAAGGATTATTAAAATTCCTCTCTGCTCCTCTCTTCCCTTCCCCTCCCCTCCCCTCTATATCTCTCCTCCCTTCCCTTGTCCTCTTCTTCCCTTCATTGAAATCCCTTTCCTCTCCTTCCCTCTGTCGAGCCAAACACAGCATTAATTCCCTCTCGCATGTGTCATTAATAAAATTAAACATTATCGTCTCAATTATTAACGTTATTTTTAACTTTTTTTGGTCCCCTGCATGTAAACACATGGACCACGTTCTTTTTATATCTTTCTCATTTATTCACCTACGTCTGCCTATATATAATACGTGGTGATTAATAACATGAGATATATACTATACAGAGACAGTGTAAAGGGGGGTGGGAGTGAGAGTATTAGGTGTTATATCTGTGATGATAATCGGAGGGGAAGGGGGTTAACTTGAAAAAAGGGTTATTATTAATTATGATAAAGTTAAAGAGAAGGGTTGAGTTGCTTCATAATTAACAGAGAAGAAGAGAGTTTAGAGATTCCTTAGGCCCCTCAGCTCCATTCCACTAAAATAACAAGTCAAAAGTTATGACTCATTAGATCGCACTTTCCCTCACCATACACATATCATTCTAACACCTTCCCTCTCTTGGCCTTCATCAAAGTTCTTGTCTCCATTTCATAATCATCTTGCCTTAATTCATATCCTCTTTCTTCACCCCTCTTCCACCACATGCTTCCCTCTTCCTTCCTTTCTTTACTTTTTTAATATAATGTAAATGCATACATAGCACACAGATATGTCAACACCAAGTTTAAGTCTAAAACTTCATCCAAACACGATGAACGGCACTGCCAACTTTCTTCTTTTTTGATATGCTTTATTACAAAACTTCTAATTTCCATGCTCCACATACTTATCTAGTTTTAAATAATGTATGAGCTACTTAGTTGAGTTGGTTTTGATTCTAAATATAAGAATTTATCTCATTTATTTGTAATTTTCCCCCCAATAAATTTTAAAAATTATGTCACATTTATTATTGTTCAATAATTTATTTAACTTTCTTAATCAACCCATATTAGTTAAAGATATTAAAGATGGGAGGAGTATCTTATATAAAATAAACATGTACTTTTCACCTTTTTTTAAAATCAGTCTCTTAAAAGATATGTGTAATCTATATCCAGATTCTACATGGTAAACTTTACATGCTTTACAATAGTGACTTAAAAAATCTTCACAATATATATAGGACTCAGTTTTTTGTTGGTCCCCAATAATTTATTAATATGTGCAGTGAAGTCAAAGGTCATCACCCCATGTACCCTGTGCGGGATCATTATCATGATCACAACAACTCATCATCATCATCATCATCATCATCCACATAACTAAATAACTTCATTTTTAGAATATTTAAAACCTAATGCAATAAATATGAATTCCTTCCATTGAAATTTCTTTTTGGAAAAAAAAATCAATTCTTTGTTTAAAAAAAAAAAAGGAATATTCTGTGACTTCAATAAATAACTGAATAATTTGCTGTTAATTGATAATCTATTGTTTTGGAGGGAGGGGATTGAATTAAATTTTTTTTTTGTATACAAATTTTAGGAAAGGGGTTGGGCTCACCCATGATCTAAGAGTAGGACACCTAACGCTTGATCCATTAGGGCCTGTCCCTACAGGCACGGGGTATGATAAGCAAGTCTTTTTTTTTCCTGGCCCAATAGATAGGAATCTCAGCTTCACTACGCCATGGTGATGCCTCTCCCAATGCCGCGATTAGAGCCACAACAAAGTGGCACTTTCAAGATCGAATCCCTTCTTTTTGGTAAGAGAGTCTGACCCCTTCACTAACTAAACCCACGGATGAGGGGTTAAAATGTTTCATTTTCAACTGGGGGTATAAGGGCTCTTTTCACCTGAGTGGGCTTTACTCTAATATTTGGGCTACGAAACAACTCGATGTGTCAGATTGGAAAAGTTGGGATGAGTATTAGGCCCAGGCCTTTCGCCGAAGGGATGTGACAAACTGAATCTTGTTGGGCTTAGTGTACATTCAGTTATACGTATGCAGAAGAAGCCCAACTGGTTTTAACTACTAACCGACTTGACTACATCCGCGTGGACCCGGGACTTTCCTTTCTACCCCAAGTCAACATAATTAAAAAGCATAATATTAGTACCGAAAAAAAAAAGCATAATATTTTACATTTGTAATTAAAAAAACTTTTCTTTGTGAAAGGACTGCGTACGATGTGTGTCCACTTCAAACATCTCAATATAACTTCAAAAATTTTTTACATTTGGTCCTACAAATTAATCTAATGAATTGTTGTCTCCTCGGGATATTAGTATTGAATAGAAAAAGAATCATACATCTAATTTTTAGAACATGTTTAAACTTTTAATCCATTTTTAATATATATAGTTAATGTTATTATTGGTATTCACAGTTTAAATCTTTATAGTTTCAAATCATGATTTTCAATCCTTATAGTTGTTATGATTTTTATAATTATTAGCATTGTTAAGTACAAGAATTAGATCAGTTTTGGTCTCTGTACTTCTAATGAGTTTTAATCGTGATCTATCTACTTGATAGCATTAACTCAAACTAAATTCTTATAAAATTATCGGATCAAAAATAATGATTTGAAATTATAACAACAAAAAACAGAATTCTTTTTTTTTTAATGAAAGAGGACAACAGGTAAAAAATTACAGAAGTACAACACAAAAACAATCAAGCCCTACTCTGCTCTCCATCTGTCTCAGAAACGTCAGGAGGAGGGCAATCAAAAAGGTAAAAATTACCGTCTATCCTACGAGCGTAATTCGCTAAAGAGTCTGCTAAAGGGATCAAGTCCCTTTCTACATGACAAAAAATAGTATGCCAGTCTCTATTAACAGTAAGCCTGACATGATCAACTAAATCTTTAAAAGGGTAGCTGCCTTCACATCCTCGCGTCGCTAAGTTGATAGCCTCCATGCTGTCTAAATATATAATAATCTTTCGATGACCTCTAGACCAAACTGAATATAAGAATCTGAATATATACAGGTAAAAACAGAATTCTTTTTTTTTTTAATGAAAAGAGGACAACAGGTAAAAAATTATAGAAGTACAACACAAAAACAATCAAGCCCTACTCTGCTCTCCATCCGTCTCAGAAACGTCAGGAGGAGGGCAATCAAAAAGGTAAAAATTGCCGTCTATCCTATGAGCGTAATTCGCTAAAGAGTCTGCTAAAGGGATCAAGTCCCTTTCTACATGACAAAAAATAGTATGCCAGTCTCTATTAACAGTAAGCCTAACATAATCAACTAAATCTTTAAAAGGGTAGCTGTCTTCACATCCCCGCGTCGCTAAGTTGATAGCCTCCATGCTGTCTGAATATATAAGAATCTTTTGATGACCTCTAGACCAAACTAAGTTCAGGCTGTGTAGGATCCCCATCAGCTCCGCAATAGTTGGGGATACATTTGTGAGCTTAGCACAAAAACCACATATCCAGTTATTCAAGTAATCTCTGATGACTCCTCCACAGCCACTGTGCCCATTCCTGAGAACAGAACCATCTACTTCCAACTTAATGAACGTATCATCGGTATCCTCCATACCTTGCCGCGGAGTAGGCTCCACCCTGTAGACTGCACACTTACTTGCTAAGTTGTAATCCAAACAAGCTCTGAAGAAACTGTCATTTGCATCTCACCTGTTGCTAATTTCCTGGTCATTGAACATTCAACTGCATTGGGTTGTCCAAATATCCTAACATATGTATCCAAATAGAGTCTTCCAAGGCTTTCTCTTAGTAAACTGACATCCTGCCTCTTGAGTGAGGTTCCATCTGATCCAATCCGCACCTGAGAGGGAGGAGAAGGTTTGCCACTTGGTTGGTTCGACTACCGCTCTCCATTGATCCGTCGCATTCGAGCAATCACGTAACAAGTGCATTTGATCTTCTACTTGTTGACATCCAAGCTGACATAAGTCTGTTTCTGCAATACCTCTCTCTTTCCTTAACAAACACGTATTCATTCGCCCGTGGTAGAAAAGCCAGATGAAGGTTTTAATCTTTTCCATCATTTGCCACCTCCATATGCGCTTCCATATGATATCCTCCTATCTCACTGTACCTGCAAACAGAAAATCATAGGCAGATTTCGCAGAAAAACGACCATCTGAAGATGGTTTCCAGTAAAGTTTATCCTCTCCTCTCTCCTCACGGGGTGGGTGTGTATTAAGGATTCTATCGATCACTTGTCAGGGAAGCCAAATCTTCATTTTACTCCTGTTCCATTCTCCATCTGACCCTGTACAATCTGCGACCTTCTCATTTCTGTCGATCAAATCTTCGTATTCTGGTACAACCTCCACAAGGGGTATGTTAAGTTCTGACCAGTTATCATACCAGAAAGAGGTGGAAGTCCCATCTCCTATCTTCTTTGCCACACCTTTCTTGAACTTATCCCAAACATCGCAAATCCCCTCCAAGTAAGAGACGAATGCTTCTTCTTACTAACATCCGGCATGTCTTGATTCCCGCAACGATACTTCCCTCGTAGTATTTTGACCCCTAATGCCTCCTTGCTAGAAATAAGACCCCAAAAAATCTTCATTATAAAGGCCTCATTTTGTTGTCTCAACCTTCGAATTCCCAAGCCCCCTTGCCTCTTATGTTTAGTCACCTGTTCCCAAGATAAGAGATGAAGTTTTCTTTGGTCATCTTGTTGTCCCCAAAGAAAGGCTCTATTCTTCCTTTCCAGCTCCTCTACCAGCCGCTTCGGTAGAAGTATTGTTTGCATATAATAAGTAGGGAGTGTTGAAAGTACTGCCTTAATCAACATGGACCTTCCTGCCATGTTTAGACAATTCCTCTTCCAACCCGATAACCTTCTATGTGTTTTCTCCACCAGAGGGGCAAAAGTGACATAGGACGCCCTCCTGTGAATCAGAGGAATCCCTTAATACTTCTCCAGATCGTTTGTCAATCCCACACCCATCCTCCTGCTAAGGTCCAGAGCCTTTGTAATATGGACATTTCTTGAGAAGCAGATCTTAGTTTTGTTCTTCTTCATGTTCTAGCCTGAAGCTAGGCAAAACTTGTCCAAACAACTAAGCATAGCGTCAACTTGTGAGCTAGATCCCTCCCCAAAAAGAATGAGATCATCGGCAAAAAATAAATGAGACACCTGTGGCCCTTCACCATTCAGTCTTAGTGGTTTCCACCTTCCATCCTCTATAGCATCTCTAATTACATGGTTCAGCCTCTCCATGCATAACGTGAAGATATAAGGGGACATAGGATCCCCTTGCCTTATACCTCTGGTTGAGGAGAAAGAATCTGTCGGTTCTCTGTTCCACATGACTTGAAATGATGAGCTAGAAATGCAGGCCACAATCAGATTACAAAGTTTTTCTTCTATGCCCACTGCCTTTATTGTTTCTGTAATGAAGCTCCATTCAAGCCTGTCGTATGCTTTTTCCAAGTCCACTTTAACTGCTAGCCACCCTTTCTGACCCGTCTTCAGTTTCATAGAGTGAATTACCTCTTGGGCTATAGTGATGTTATCACTACTTTGCCTTCCTTCAATAAAATTGCATTGGTGTTGTCCCACCACCTTGTTCATAATCACTTTTAACCTTTTACTGATTATCTTTGTCACAATCTTGTAGCTCACATTGCATAAGGAGATAGGCCTGAAGTCTTTCATCGTTGCTAGTTGGTCTTTCTTGGGAATGAGAACAATATAGGTGTCATTCAGTTTCTTTATTTGGGAAGGATCATTGAAAATCTCCTTGATCAGAGCACACATTGACTCACAAATAACATGCCAGAACTCATGATAAAAGAAAGCCTGAATCCCATCCGGGGCCGGGGGCCTTGAAAGCCCCAAGATCAAACACGGCTCCCTTGATTTCCTCATCAGTGACTTCAGCAGCCAAACTCAACGTATCCATCAAGAGATAGTAGGAAAAACATTACCGATCATTAGCATTGGGGAATTCACCGTACCACTACGGAACAACTCCCTATAGTAATTCATGGCCATGTTCTTGAGCTCATGTTGCTCAAAGCATCATCCATCATTGTCCTTCTTAAGCCCTTCAATTTTGTTCTTTCTTTTCCTGATAATAGTAGAGTTATGGAAGTATTTACCCTTATGTGTATCTATCTTAAAATTAATGACTCTATTTTTTATTATTAATTTTAGTTTATTTATGGTCAATCACGATTTTACTATTTTGACTCCAATAGATTTAGCTAATGAAGTATTATATGAATAAAAAAAACAGGCTTGGCGTGCAAGAATCAAGCTAATACACCTTGATTGAAGGTTAGAATTTACAAAGAAGAGGCAAGAAAGGCAAAGGAAAAGATTAATTTAGATATTATGGATTTATTGAGATATTAATATTATTAATTAAGTAATATTATAAAAGGAAAGCAATTATTTTAAAAGATTGAGAATATTTCATAAAGCTATTCAGATACTATCCATATCTAATCACATTTTAATATTTAGATAATTTTAAAATAAATATATTTAAATTATTTTTTGTAAAATAAATAAAGGATTATGGGGGTTTTTTTTTTAGAAAAATAATCTAGGTGAAGGCGTAAACCTAAATTTATCTTTTACTCATCCTCTCAGCAGCCGTCGCTTATTTTTCTTGTCCTTCTAACTCATCAATTTTTGCCAGACACGTCTTTCAATTCTTTCTTGTTCTTGAATCAGGTGTGTGAAGCTTTCCATATGATAACCCAAAAATCACATGGGTGACAGTGCAGCCGGTGGCACTTCGTTACCGTCAGGTCCCGATGGCAGACATCGGCGGGTCTTCTACTTCTACGAACCCACCATTGGTGACTATGAATACCAACGTGACCATCCCATGAAACCCATCCGAATCCGCATGGCTCACAATCTCATCGTCCAATATAACCTCCACCGCCACTTCCAAACCGTCCGTCCCTTCCCGGCCACTGTACAAGACATCCGTCGTTTCCACTCTGAAGACTACGCTGACTTCCTCTCCACCGTCTCGCCCCAGAGCACCCAAGGCAACGCTTGCTTCCGTGAGCTCAGACGCTTCAACCTTGACCAGGATTGCCCCGTCTTTAATGGCTTATTCGATTTCTGTCGGGCCTCAGCCGGTGGCTCCATAGGTGCTGCCGCAATATTGAATCGTGGCGATGCCGATATCGCCATCAATTGGGCCGGCGGCTTGCACCACGCTAAGAAGCGTGAGGCCGCAGGCTTTTGCTATGTCAATGACATCGTCCTCGGCATTCTCGAGCTTCTCAAAGTTCACAGGGTACTTTCAATTT
The DNA here is from genome assembly GCF_004799145.2 of Neltuma alba. Classification (NCBI taxonomy): domain Eukaryota; kingdom Viridiplantae; phylum Streptophyta; class Magnoliopsida; order Fabales; family Fabaceae; genus Neltuma; species Neltuma alba. Next base: position 14,035 of record NW_021634102.1, on the reverse strand, counting down.
CTTTGCCATTTTCTTGAACTTTTTCCTAAACCTCGTATATATTACCCGTTCTCCATTGTCCTTGGGCAGCGTGTGCTTTATGTTGACATTGATGTCCACCATGGAGATGGTGTGGAGGAGGCTTTTTACACCACGGATAGAGTGATGACCGTGTCTTTTCACAAGTACGGGGACGAATTTTTCCCCGGCACTGGACACATATTCGACGTTGGGTCGGGTCCTGGGAAAAATTACGCCCTCAATGTGCCGTTACAGAATGGAATGGACGATGATAGCTTCAATTCTCTATTTCGGGGCATAATTCAGAGAGTGATGGATGTCTATCAGCCCGATGCTGTTGTTCTACAATGCGGAGCCGATTCGTTGTCCGGTGACAAGTTGGGTCCTTTCAACTTGTCTGTGAAAGGCCATGCAGATTCGCTTCGTTTCCTCAGATCATTCAATGTCCCTCTTATGGTCCTAGGCGGGGGAGGATATACGGTTCAGAATGTTGCTCGTTGCTGGTGTTACGAGGTTTATGTCTCTAATAATTTGCCTCTCTTTCAAGATCTCATGGATAATTTTTTATGATCGCATGTTCTTGTACTGTAGACAGCAGTAGCAGTTGGAGTGGAACCTGATAACAACTTGCCTTACAATGATTATTATGATTATTTTGGTCCAGATTATACCCTTCATGTTAATCCTCGATACATGCAGAACCGAAACACACCCGAGGATTTGGAACTGACGAGGTAAAGTAACATAATTATATGTGTTATTGCCGAAACACACCCGATCGAGGATTTGAAATTTCTTCTTTATTGCAGGATAATACTACTGGAACAACTGTCCAGACTTCCTCATGCTCCCAGTGTGCCTTTTCAGACAACACCATCCACCAGTGAAGTTCCAGAAGAGGTTGTTCCTTAATTAGTTATTAGTAGTTGCTGATCTTGGCGCCCCACGTTCCACTTTCTTGTGGTTTAATAACTGTATGTATTTAGGAAGAAGAGGACTTGGATAGAAGACCACGCCGGCGCTGTTTGAGGATTGCAGATTCTGATTCAGATGCATGATGATGAAGAGGTTAATGCTAGGAGCCAAAATTTGCCTTCCCATATATAAGAGGTACAGAGATTATACTACATCTCTGGTCTTATTGCTTGAGCATATTCTGATTTCATACCATATATACATTATCAGGACGTAGCTAGCAATGATTAAGCTTTTTCTTAACCATCTGCTTAATGATTAATTTGTCACAAGCCAAGGCGCTCTTTTAATATTTTGAGCCTTAATCTAATGTTAAGGCCTGAGGGTTGGGTTAATATTATGCAAGGAGACACGATGAAAACCCCTCCAAAAATTATTTTTGCACTTTACCAGACTAAATTCCCCCCACATTTATCTTGTACGTCGTAAAATTATTTGAAATGTTTTAAATCAAACACCACTTAATTGGGAGGTGGATGAATTGCTTACATGCTATGCATGTTCTTACAGTTAATTGGGCAATTTGAGAGGAAAGTGAATGATATGTTTACTTGACGGTGACCATTTTGCAAATGAATTGAAGTCTTTGCTGTGTTTCATGAGAAGCTAAGGAAGATACTGTGTGTAAAGCAGGGATCTTGTAGATAAGAGGGATTGGAAGACGAGAGAAGCTGGAACTGCATTAATTCATTCTTATAATTGAGACACCATGATGATGTGTGTATTTTGTTTATACAGGAGTTGTTATTCGGATTGTTGTAAAAACTTATCAATATAGCCAGCAGATAAGGCTGTAACAGAGTTGTTATTTTGGTATATAAACAAGACAAACAGTTTTTTACTCATCCAATTCAATGAAAGCTCATTTATGATTCATCCCACTTGGTCGCTTGTGCCATCTGAAGTCAACCCTTTACTGTTCATATTTTCTCGTACAATTTCCTTGTTAGGCAAATTAAATGAGACATGCATTGAACTCTGATCTGGTAGATGAAGCTTCTCTGACGAATTTTTATAATGTGAAAGCACCGGCTCACAACTTGATTCACTAGTTGATCTGAATTATTCCTTAAAAAATCAGAACAAAAGAAAAAGTCAAAGCATGCATGGGAAATACTACCTTTGGTTCTTAATATAAGATTTCGTTTGATTTTTATTTTGGTCCTAAATATAAGACCCTAATATATTTTGTCTCTAATATCTGTGTATTTTTTTCCCAAGATAGTTCTTTTAATAATGGTTATTATAGTTAACACACTTGATTGGCAAGGATATTTTAAAAAAGACAACATCTATTTATTACAAATAACTAACTTAACTTATTTTCTTAATCTCTTCAAATTAGTCAATTAGCTCTTATAATTAGGACAGGAGATAGTACATAACTGGAGAGCATTATAGTAAATCCGTTAGTAGGACCTGCGACGCATGGGGCAAATTGAGGAGAATATAAAATCTATAACAAGTAAACGTAGCCAGCTCAGAATCAATAAATTAAATTGCCGATACTTGACCCTTAATGCTTAAGCAGAGCTGAGTAAACGAAGGAAATACATGGGTTATTATATTCAAAGTCTTACTTTCCTTGAACAATATTCGTGATCGAACAACAAATTGGTCAATCAAGTTGAGCTGAATTTCTACAACGCCAACTACATGTTACATTAAGTGAGATTAAATTAACAACCAATTTGAATGCTAAAAGGAACAAAAACCACAAGAAAAGTCAACTTTTTTTTGGTAGGTTTGCATACGAGGAAGTAATTAATACCATGAAACTATGAATAAACAAAGGACGTGGCTCCACTATAAAATCTTAAACCTTGCGCTCCTACTAGGATCAAGCTTGCATCTCCATAATGGGAGCATTAGTTCAGATCCAGGTGAAGCTGATTGCTACAATACTGATAGCTTTGCTCCTTCTGGGTAACTTTGTACCAACCTCGTCCTATCTTCCCTATGGTAATTATTTCTGTGATAGTTCAATAATTAACTCCTCCAGTATATATGTGCATATATGTTATGTATAAAGTTGGCAAAAAAAAAAAGTTACATATAAAGCTAATAATTTTGAAAAATGGAAGATGTACTGATTTTTACTGAATGAAATGAAGGTGATGAAGAGAAGAGTTCATCAATGGCGTTGAACTTTAGAAAGATGGTAGTGAGGTCGAGAAGAGTTCCACTGCCGCCTCCTGCCCCTACCAGAAACCGAGCCTCTTCACAGCGTGCGGCGGCTCCTCCGCCTTCCGCTCGTCTATGATCTCTCACATCTATCTCACTGTTTCAATGTGAATCTGATGAAGATTTAGGTAGAATCAACGTGGGCCCTGTATTACTTCCTCATTCTGTGCCCATTTGGGAGACCAATGTATAAATAAAGGGACAACTTCCTATCAAATGAGTCAAATTATTTATATACTATAAACAATGCGCAATTTTTTAAAATTATCTTAATCTCTTATCTGCATCTCTAGGAGAAAGATATTTAGTTAGTAGTGATTAATAAGATTGGTTTCAATGCCAGAAATTCTTTCGAAAATATTTAGTAAGTGGTATAAAGAAAATTAATCAGACTATTTTCTTTTTGAGTTAAATAATGTGTATAATGCTGACTGTGAAATTGGAATTTTTCTGTATGATTAAAAAGGTTAGGACAAACCAATAAGAGTTGGTCCATTAGTAAAGAGTCGGCTTATAACTCACACAGATTTTCTTGCAATAGATAGTTGTAGCCCCGGAAAAGAAACTCTGCTAAATTTTTTCGTACATAGAATCTTCATATTCATATATAATATGTGTGTATAACATATAAATTTTTTAGATAGATATGTTTGATTCATGCTCGAGCCAAATGATGAAAAATTATCATGTCAGGTTCTTTTGGAGGATGGATCTATGAGAATTCACCTATCCCAATAACCAAAAAAAGCCTGGCTTGAATGTGAGTTTCCGGGATCTAACTTACATGAACCTTTTTTTTTGTATTGAAAAAAAAAAAGTTAGGAGAAAACACGTAACGAGTTACTATACGCTGGTCAACAAACCCAAAAAAAAAAAAAAAGCATGTTGACCTTATTCATATCACGTCGCTCGCAACTCACAAGTCACAACATGCCCCATCCTCCCACTTCAATCTCCTTGCCCTCCCCTTTGACTTCGGATTAAAAGGTTCTTTTTTTGGCCAAACTTTGGAAGAAAAGGTTCAATCAGCACATTTAAGCTGCAATTCCTAATAAGCAACTCCAAGAATCAAACTTAAGTCATCTTATCAGCGATGATGTGTCCAGGATCAAGAAAGCGCATAGTTGAACTGAAGTTGCTTATTTAATGCAGAGTCATTTTGATTTACTTCAATCCGAACTCTGCAAAATTTGCAAATCCTTGTTGAGGGTCAAGAAATTGCATGCTTTGGTAATTAAGTCCAATCTCTCGGAAGATCCGTTTTACGCAACTCAAATTATCAGGCAGTATGCAGCTAATGGTGACGTTAATTATGCCCACCATGTATTCGACAAAACTCCCACTCGAAGCGTCTACCTCTGGAATTCCTTGATTCGAGCCTACGCTCAAGCCCAGAGGTTTCGCAGTGCATTTTCTCTTTTAATAACATGCTTACAACCAACACAAGACCTGACAATTTCACTTACGCTTGTATTGTACGTGCATGTTCCGAGAATTTCGATTCTGCTGGCCTGAGACTTGCTCATGGGAGGGCCATAGTCTCTGGGTTAGGATCGGACTCTGTTTGTGGCAGTGCTCTTGTGACAGCTTATTCTAAATTCGGCCTTGTCAATGAAGCCGGTGGAGTGTTTAATGGGATTTCTGAACCCGATTTGGTTTTGTGGAATTCTTTGATTTCTGGTTATGGGTATTCTGGTTTATGTGATAAAGGGATGCAAACATTCAACGCAATGCGGCGTGCTGGGAAGAAGCCAGACGGATATACAATAGTTGGGTTGCTTTTAAATGTGGCAGATTCTAGCTTGCTCAGAATTGGTCATGGAATACATGGTCTAAGTCTGAAAAATGGGTTTGATTTTAATTCTCATGTAGTTAGTTTGCTGGTGAACATGTACTCGAGATGTAAGTGCATGACTTCAGCTTACAAAGTCTTTGCAAGTATATTCCAACCTGATTTAGTTACATGGTCTGCTCTGATAGCTGGATATTCTCTGACTGGAGATTATGTGAAGGCTCTGCTTTTTTTCAGGGAATTGAACATGAAAGGCAAGAAGGCAGATACCGTTTTAATTGCTAGTGTATTGGCTTCTATTGCTCAGTCAGCAAATGTAGGGCCTGGACGTGAGATACATGGTTATGTTCTTCGGAATGGATTGGGATCAGATGTCATGGTCTCTTCTGCTCTTGTAGACATGTACTCAAAGTGTGGTTTCTTGCACTCAGGAACTAGAGTTTTCGAATTGATGCCAAAGCAGAATATAGTTTCTTATAATTCTATAATTTCAGGTCTTGGCTTGCATGGATGTGCCTTTGAGGCTTTCAGGATTTTTAATAAGATGCTCAATAAAGGTGTAGTACCTGATGAGTCCACTTTCTCCTCTCTCCTTTGTGCTTGTTGCCATGCCGGCCTTGTCCAAGATGGCCGGGAGCTTTTCAGGAGGATGAAATATGAGTTTGACATTGAAGCCAAAACTGAGCATTATGTTTATGTGGTGAAACTTCTAGGGAGTGCAGGGGAATTAGAAGAGGCTTACAATCTCATTCAGTCCTTGCCAGAACCTGTAGAAGAAGGCATCTTGGGAGCTCTCCTATCATGTTGTAATTCATGTGAAAATTCTGATCTGGCAGAAACCATAGTTCATCGGCTTTTTGAGAGCAATCCTGATAATGATGTTTACAGGGTTATGCTTTCTAATATCTATGCTAGTGATGGTAGGTGGGATGATGTGAAGAAAGTGAGAGATAACATAACTGGTGGTCTGAGAAAATTGCCTGGACTAAGCAAGATTGAAGGCCAGTTTTGCAAACAGTGAAAACTGTGGTAGATTCCTTTGGTTCTCTCTGTGTAATCCCATAGAATGATCGGGACTATACTGTCAGCCATACAGGAGGCCCTTGATGAAGGCATTACACATGGGAGATAACCTGAATATATTTGCTTAACCGTATTGCCAGGACAGCCACTTCCTCTTCGTTTTGTTAAGGACTTTATTTCACCACTAGCATGGACAAAATTGAAATGGTTAATATGAACTGGGATAATTGGTGAGAATGGAACCTCTCATGCGTGGCAGCGCAATTACAAGAACCAAGATATATGAACATTCATTTATGGCCATTCCCTTTAGTGTCAAAAGTTTTGTGCACCTGGTAAGCTTATGGTCTTGTATTAATAGTTTGCTTCTAGCGTATATAGCTGTTACTTTACATAATTATTGCTGAGGAATTGGTAGACTTATTAATGATTCTTCGTTTTATGAGCTACAAATTACGGGTGGCCTTCTATGCTGATCTTAAAAATTAGGTCCAGAAGATAAACATTAAGATTTTATTGGCTCTGTGAAGTACATTAACGGATTTCATATTTCATCACCGCAACTTTCTAGAGCCTTTGTGGTGTATCAGAAATTTTGGTAGATATTGAGCCCAACTTGTTCAAGCCAAGCATTGATCGTGACATACTTGTTAGGCTGCTCATTTCTGTATTTCTATATCATACTCCTTGTTAATTCATCATTGACTATTTCTTGCGCTTTGCGGGTCAAGTTGCAATCTGATTTTCAGCGTCAGATCTTGGGTGATTCGCAAATTATTCCTGTTTATAGGGTATTGTTCTGTGTAGACACTGCTGATTAGCTTCGGTGTAATTTAGCTGTAATGTATTCACTAATGAAACCTCTTGAGATAAGCTTGTCAAGCTTCTATGTGCCTAGTATTATCTTATTTCATTTCTGACAGTAGGAAAGCTTGAAAGATGTCAATGACGCGGAATTTCTGAGCGGAGTGTTTGATCTAGAAAATTCCGTCCCCTGCTTGGTATCCTCCCATAATCAATTACAGGTTAACATATTTACCAAAAAAATGTGTAAACTTTGCTGGAGTGAACCGATTCATGAGATGGATTATTGAGGGAGAGCTAAAAGGGATTCTAACTATTTACATCACTTTGTAAGCCTTGTTCTGGAGACTTCCTGTATGGCAAAAGCATAGTGGAAAACATGTCCTATACTTGCCATTAACACGAACTGTTTCAGGAAGTGACTGCTGCTACTTTCCGAACCTCATGTTGTGAGACCACACTCTATTCTTACAGATTTCATTGTCTTGTTGATTCCATCTTTTGCTTGTGAAATTATTACTCTATCTGTTTTCCTTGTGTACCTCATGACAGAAAGGGTCTGTGCTAAATATTACAATGTCTTGAGAGCTCAAATTATAGGACGAATATATATTTGTGTGTGTGTGTGTGTCCTTGATGCTGTCCTCTTAATCACACTTGTTTATTCTCGCCATTACGACAGCATTGTTGGCGGATGTTAACCTAGAGTCAATATACTGGAAGCCCGCAATGGCGCAAAAATTTCAGATCCCAGCCTTTTTATCTCTTGAGAATCCACACCCCACTTAGTTCAGCGAATACATTCTTCTCCTTATATATCTATATATTGATTCTACGATGCATTTTATTTTCTTGCACTGCTAATTAATATGATGCTGCATCATCTGCTGGCATTTACCACATATGTTGAGTTGATTGAATTGAGTTTCTGATGAATTGGGTTGAGATTTGGCACTCCACTGAGTGGTTCTGCAACAAAGTTGAGGATTCTGTTTTCTTTTGAGCCCCTGTTTCCACAAGGAATCTGATGTAAATGCCACAACTAGATCTAATTGATACCAAATCCTTTCAGTGGATTTAGAACTATATCTTGATGCTGCTATAATTCTGTAGGGTCAAAATTTACCCTTGATTATTTTTTCTGTTTCACGGACTAGCATTTTTGGCTGGCCCACCCTCAATGATTTTTTCTTATCCTGTTGCCCAAAATAGACACGCATCAAAGTACAATGATTCTCCTTATTGCTTATTTCGCAATTTGCTGTATTGCACATTATTGTTGGGAAATCTATGGGCCTTGTCATGGGCATGGATCTTCGAGCCACCCAATTCTGTGTTTCCCCCCAGGAATTATAATGGAAAAAAAAGAAATCAAATATAGTCCTTTAACTTATTTATAAGTATCACATCCAGTTTCAAAACCAAAAATTTGTCTGCTAATTGGTTATATTTTAACATTTAACACACTATATTTATAGTCATTCCGAAATGAGTGAATTGTCCTTTTAAAATTTTCATCTTACATTCTTGTTTTAAAATTAGGTGGATTACTGATACATTATACAAATTCGAAGAATAAGTATAACCATGCATGACTTGTTGATGGTGCCTCCCCATGTTATATATTTTGTATTTAATATTAGTATTGATTCATTAATAAGAAAACAAGTGAAGAGTATTTAAATGAACTATAAATTGTGTTGTGTATATGTATGGGTATGTCAAAAGTGAAGTTTCACATTGTCCAAGAGAGAGGGAGCTCCATGGTATAAATACTAGCATATATTATTAGGCTAGTGAATGAGTCTAAAGGAAAAGGAAGATCTCGCGCGCACGACAACAGCACAGCGAAGAAAATGGAGTTGAAAACTGGCGATTTCCCCTTGCGGGTGAATTAAAATAGCACTGGGCACTTTTTACATAACACTTTTGCAAAAATAAATTATGAAATTGTGTGAAGAAAGTTTATCAGAAAATCCTTATTTTAACCATTTATTTTTTAATTGGCCAGAGGTTACTGGACATTAGGGAGTTTCATTTGTTATTAAACTGGGATTATCCTGTCATTAATCTTTAAAACCATTTTCATAGATTAATGCTTGGTAACGCCACAAATTCAAGTCTTGAATGCATATAACGTCCATAACCGAAGGTGTAAATGCAGTTTATGGTGGAAACATATGAAACTAATAGTTTAATTGTGTTTATGGTGCCCAATGTTCAAATCCTCTGAGGTCTATATAAAGCAGTTTGGGACAGTGTGTTGAGCACACCACTCTTGAGCTTTCGAGCATCCTTTCTCCTTTGTGTTTCTTCGCTTCTTCCCTCTCTTTGTTGCTAAGTTATAGTTTTGTTTCTGCTGTGTTGTCACCCTGTTTCCTGTAGGAATAATTCGTTTAATCCTAGGGAGTACCGTATTCATATTTACCTATGGTGACAGAATAACTTTTAAGAACAATGTCTACCAGCACGACTCGAATCAGACTAATATTCATTTCCAATTGCTGCTGCAAACTGAAGGTGCATATATCTGTGCTTTTTTTTTTCCTCCCTAAGAAGCTATCCAAATGTTCTCATTTTCTGTGATCATTTCTTAGGGTGAAAACCTTTAAAAAAAATTACCACCTTTAGAATAGAAGAAAGTTAAACTAGCTAGAGAATCTAGAGGTGATGGAGAAACATGTTGATTGAAACAAATATATCTGAGAATTATTGAAATCTTTACTTTTAAAGTGGGGGTGAGTTGGTTGGGTGGTAGTGCTTATTTAGAGTAATGTTACACATCGAATTCTTTTTTAAACAGAAATCACAATCTTGTCTCTGTGGAAATTCCTAAGCCTAGCTAGGGTTGGCTACCTGTCTAGCTCCAATTATCTTACCAAAAGAAAATGTGAAGTTTTAAAGAGAGAATTATATCATTTAAAACTCCTAAAGAACATAATTCTTTTTTTAGGAATAAGATATTATTAATTTTTCTAGACTTATGATCAATTTTTTATATAAAAGAGAATAGCATCAAATTTTAAGAAAATTATAAACTCGAAGTAATTCTATCATAGTCTTTAAAATGCAACTAAACCTTCTTAAAATTTTGTAATAATCGCAGCAATGCTTGATAATAATTTCATCGTGAAAAATAACAATAATTTTTAAATTCTTTTAATGTTTTTTGTTTTTTGAGATGTGAATTCCTATAATCAGTTTTTCCGCTTGGATGTTTTATGGTAATTTGGAGTCATTTTTTTTGCTTCGATTAATTAACCAAACTACCACATATTTATTTTGGTACAATTATTCTGTATCTAATTAATATTACCAACTAATAATAAATAGATATGAATATTGCGAGATCCAAACAATTTACCTCTTTTAGTGTAACTTTTTTCCTAGTAGTATCTATTAAATTTGAAGTTTCATCCTTGTTATTTTACTTATTAATTTCACATCAGAGCTTCGGTGGCAAGATGTAACTGGTCGCGTACCCCCTGAGGTGGCTTTTTTTAATTAAAAAATTGAGGAATAATATTATAAAAACATATTTTCTTTTTATAAAGTAGACTGATTTGAGATTATTGGAATTGGAATAAGTGATTTGATATTTTCAAATTTTGAAGGCATTTATTTAGAATTTTTCCTCACATATTTTCATTTGTGTGTGTGTGTATTGAAGAAAAAGAAGGCACTGTGAATTTATGAATGGAGAAAATTGTGATTGGATGAAGGAAGCGGCTATATATAGAATAAAAGAGTGTGAGATATATAGATGAGTGGGAGACAGATAGATGTAACTATGAACACAAAGGTTTCTGCGTGCTGTTGTAGATACGTTGAACATATTTTGCATAGTAAAAGGGGTTGGTGTGTTTGTGAAAAACACCATCTTGTTGCTTCCAACTAATTCATCTGACTCATAATTTTCCCGCGGATATATATCTGTGGACATGTCTTGTCGCCAAATCTCATCATTTCATCCCCCAGCTTCTAAATTATTATATATTTTGTGACATTTAATTTGTTCACAGATTAATGTAAAGTTTGCGTTTTTTTTTTTTAATTTTTTTCAAGAACAACAACTCGAAATTGCTATTGCCTGGTGATTTCGCAAAATGCAAAATGATGAAAGTGAATAATTAATCCTTGAGGAAAAAAAATATAGCACTCACTTTTCAATGGAGGGTTAAGTGAGTTGAACAAAGAATTATAAGGAGCATGAGAAGTGAACAGAATATATTGTTGGCAGAGATAGTTCTTTGAAGAGTATAAGAAGAAAAATATAATGAAAAAAGTGATCCATAATGTTTTTAAGACAACTTTCTTTTAAATTTAATTTGTCCCTGTCTATTCTTATCTTATAGGATGTAAATTGGGTTAACTAGCGAACTTTTTTTAGGATATAATAAAAACCCTTGAATACGAACTGCACTTTCAATATTTGAGCTAAGATAATAATAACTTTTACAAAGTGATAATTTGACATATTTTTGTATGCACACAAAGGCATAGACAGTGAGTTTGATATTGGTGTGCTTGTATTTGTGTGTGTGTGTTATATGTAAATGAAGTGATAGTGAGGGATTTATATAAAACATATAATAATGCCATGAAGAGATGTCTTTTAAAACAATAACTTTTTAATTAAAGATCACAACCTTATGTAGTTTACAAGCCAACATAATTTAAATAACTAAAAGATATTTAATATGTAAGGTTTTTAGTATTGTAACTTCTTTACGTAACTTTTTGTATAAATATATTAATTTATAACAATAACACAATTTTTCAAATAAATTTATTAATTTACATGAAGACAGAATTCTTCATATAAATTTATTAATTGAAAAATATTCCAACATATATTAGGAAGAGAAAATATCACAAAACGAAAGTGTAAGATGCAAAAAATAGTATTGAAGGCTATGGATTTATGAAATTCATAAGCAGGGTTAAGTTTTTCTTGACAAAAAAAAAAAGACAAATCAATGAAAATATTCTAATTAATGTGATCAGCAATAACGAAGCTCTATGATAAATATCATAGAAATGAGAAGACTAAATTGTACGAATTGGAAGAAAATTAATTGCAAACTAATTATAATTTCGACGAAGTCATTTTTTGTTTAGTTATGTGATTCTTTTGTGTCACTCTCTTCGTACTAAAAATGGGTGCAATCTGATGGTTTGGTTACGTAGAGGGAATAAGTGATAAAAAGGGGTCCCATTAAAATAAAATTGTTATCACTGCTTATAAACAACTCCCATATAATCAACTACACACACAACACATATAAAATCAACATATAATTAATCACTCACACACACACATCTTACAACATTACTCGAATGGATTATTTTGGTCCATGAAGGTATATTGATAAAAATGTGAAATGACAGAACGATTAAAAAGTAAGCTTTCCATATGTATATACTATTTCCGGTGCTAATTATAAAAGCTAGTTAACTAATTTGAGAAGATTAAAGAAATAAGTTAAGTTATTTATTTGTGATAAATAGGTGTTGTCTTTTTAAATACTCTTGCTAATCAAATATATTGACTAGAGTTATAATTGTTAGAAGGATTATATTGGGAAAAAAAATTAAAAAATATGAGACACAAAGTGGACTAGGTCTTATATTTAGGACAAAAAAAAATTAAACAAGATCTTATATTAAGGACCGGAAGTAGTTTGATTTAAGGTGCATGATGAACTAATATTCCAATTTTTTTTAATTTACAAATAGTACAGACTTTAATATTATATTATTATTTTAGACATTAGGGTTCAGTGGGGAGGGTGGCTGAGGATGGCGATGGAATTGGTGGGGGCCGGGCAGCAGAAATAGTTCTTCAAAGATGCTTTCTAATTTCCACGGTTTGTGTTTTTTTTTTTTGGTATAATTCAAAGTATTTTCAGATTATTTTGGGTTCGATACTAATCTCAGTCGGGGCTGAATGTTAAGATTAAAGTCTTTTTAATAAATGTATTTTTGAATATTCAAATTATGTTTTTCTTTTTATAAAAATAAGAGCACTTATCATCTTAACTCTTTTTTTTGCATTTTTCTTTTTTAATTCCTGGAGGTTATATAATTTTACTTACGTGGCTATACTGTAGCACCCATACCCGCACCGACTCAGACTAGCTAGGCTTTCTAGAGAATACTGGTATTATAAATTGTAATCACGACCGGTTTAATTATTAAATTGAATATAATCATTTCTAGATGATAAATTCATGCGTATTTTGATAATTAATAATATGTATATTAATTATATTCGATGAAGTAACTGGTATGATCTTATATGTAATATTTTTGTATCAACTTAAGGAATACATACAATATTTTCAAAAAACATAAGAACAACATTTTAATTTTCAGTCAACCGAACTATATATATTATTTTAATTTAAGGAGTTAAATATTCTGTGGTGATAGAAATGGTCAGAAAACCCAAACAAGGCCCTACTATAAAACATGATATAAAATAGGGTTAAGGTCAAAAAATACTCATAAAAAATATATCAAAAGTTTACCCAATACCATGAATTCTTTGGGTTCAAATCTTTCCATCAAAGTTAAAAAGAGGTTAATAATACCAGCGCCGTTAATGCCTGTTGTTTTTAGTCATGGGTATTTTTGACCCATAACTTTTTTTCATTGGAGGAGTATTTTGGTATTTTCATTATAAAAAAAAAGCGAGCCCCACAGCTTAAAAAACCGACATTAACGGCACTGGTATTATTGATATCTTTTAAATTTTGATGGGTAGATTTGAATCTAAAAAAAGTTCATGGTATTAGGTAAACTTTTAGTAAATGTTCATAGGTATTTTGACCCTAATCCTATAAAATATCACAAAGCCCCAACGGCAAGTAGTTTTAATCACTCAATTTGCGTGGCTTAATTAGTCCTTTTTGATGCTGCAAATATCTTCCCAGACAAAGACGTCTAGCAAGTGAAACTTGTTTTTCATACCTGTGAAGGTGATTGACGAGGTTACGTTGGTGAAGTGAGAAAACAACATGCTGGATGACAATTAAGAAGAATTTTAAAAAATATATTTATATTTGGAGTTAAAAGCTAAGAAGAAAAAAAAATTCTCACAATGTTGTGATTGAGGTTTGAATTCTTAGTGGAAAAAATATATATATTTAGCACTTGATCATATTTCAAAATAAAATTGTTTTCAATAAGAAGATGCATGTGACCAATAAAAAAAAAAAACGGAAAAAATGTGATGGACCCTTCCCTTTCTTT
>NW_021634101.1:0-60819 GCF_004799145.2 Neltuma alba | reverse complement strand
GTTTCTATTTGTCGAAGAGTTATCAGAGTGAGTGACTGAGAGAGACGAAGAGTTGCTGCTGGACTGAGCCACTGAGCGACAGTGAGCTCTACTTGTCGGAATGAGCGGCAGTGAGAGGCGGAGAGTGCACAGCGAGAAGGAAGAAGGGAGAGGTCCAGAGTGGCTGCCAGGGCAACTGGAAAAGGGAACACAAAACAAACGGAAGTGAGATATATAATTATAATATATTAACTGGAAAATATATATTAATAATTCGGGCAGGGCCAAACCCGTTAGATGGCCAGCCCAAAGATACTTTTTTTTTTTCCGGGCTGCTTTATTTTGGGCCGGGCTGGCCAATATTTTTCCGGGCTCGGGCGGGCACACCGGGCAGCTAGGTATGATGAACACCGCCAATGCCAACTCAAAGTGAAATTATGTCCAGTCCAACTTTAAAAAAAGCAATCCAAAATTCCAAATAATAAATACGCATTTTTGAGCATGCCAAATGTCAGGCAGGGCCAGACATCAAGCATAATATGCCGCCCTACCCATTTACCTCCACCCAAAGTTTATATAGATACACACACACATACACTTATATTTAATATATAAAATATATATTTATTATATATAATTGTATTTAATATATACACACACATGTAATATTTAGGTACGGTAGAATTATATATTTCAAGATTTAAATTATTGATATATTTGATTATGAATATTGTTGGAAGACCTATCATATTGTACCAATAGATATATGAATTTGTAGTGTATTGTTTATATTTTTTTCTCTTAAAATATTTTAAATTGTGAAATTATAAAATACATTTAAAAATCAAAATATTATTTATTAGGTTTGATGGAAATTTTCATATAATATGAACAAAGCCTGCATTATCACTTAGAATAGGCAGGGAAGTCCACCTTACCTAGCCCTACCCTAAATAACTCGAGCTTTCACTAGGCAAGGCTAGGTAGTGGGCTCCAAAATGCAGCCTATTGATCATTGCGGCTAGGCATCGAGCGAGGATTATGCCCTACCCAAACCTATTCATGTGCAGCCCTAAGTGGGTGAGAGTTGGGAGTCGAGAGAGAAGAGTGAGAATGAAATTGTAAGGGTTAGGGTTAATAAGATGAAATAAAAAAATTAATTATTTAGTCCTTATAGTTTTACTGAGTTTGTAATTGAATTTTTATAATTTGACTCATAGTAACTCAGTCCTTCTAATTTGCTCCATTTAATAATCTTGTCCTTACTATTATTGAGACAAAATGAATATTGTTGATATGTCACATCTAAGTAGCATCTATTGTGTTGGCATCCTTATCAACACCATGTCTCAATAAATAACAAGAGTAGGAGTTTTTTTTTAAAAAAAATGTCATATGAAGGAACAAAAGGCATCAGAGGTTAGAGGCTCTTGCTCAGTTTGGATGAAAAAAAATGTTGAAAGGAAAGAAAATGGGAGAAGACAAAAATAAAAAGAAGAGAAAATAAGGGAGAAAATGCTATTACATTTCTTATTTAGATGGATAAAAGAAAATAAGTAAATATTTAAATGATTAAAATATCCTTCTACACAAACATATATCATGTTTAAAGCCAAATTAAATATCACAATGTATTATATCAAGGGACAATTAAATTAAGATTCCACCCAAGATGATTAAATACAAAAAAGTTTTTTGAAATTATCAAATTAATCTGAAGTCCTAAGAGACTTCATTGTAAGAGATTATGCTTGTTCAATTACTAAATTGCCCTCATCTTCTTTATGCAATCCACTGTTTTTTTTTATTTCTTATTGAGTTTGAATCTCTTAGTTAGATTTTTGTGCCCTAATTCATGCAAATCTTTCATCTCTAACGTCTGTTAATTTTGTCTCTCCTGTACATCATATCTTATGCTTGTTCTCTTATTCTTTCCTCTTCTTTGTCATATCCAAATCTGATTATACTCCTTGATGCTATGTTTTTTATATTTTGTGGATGGTTGCTTTGTTTTGGGTAGGAAGATTGAATATGATGAAGGCTATTGTGGTTAGAAACTACTTGATGCAATGAGCAAATATATTGTTATACTTGCCGTGATAATTATTAATTATTACACCTTAAGTTATTAATTATTGCTCTCTCGTTATCAATGTATGCTGCTAAAAAATCTAATATAAGCTTATGATATAATCTCATTTGAATTTAGATATTCTAATCACACATGATATCAAGTTAAATACATTTATATGATACATTTTAGTTATAACTTTGTATAATCTGAGAAGTTAGATGAATGCTTGTCAATTAAATATCAAGTCAAGAGCATAGTTATAATTGTAGGAGAATAATCTACTCAAATGGTTGTAGAGTCATAAACTGTTATGTTTCTGGATATTTTTGTGGATGGGCTGCTTTTCTATGGGCGGAAATCAATGAATATGATGAAGTTTGTTGAGGTTAGAACTCATGTGATATGTTAAGAAAATTTGTTATTAATACCTACTATGATAGCTGTCAATTGTTACACATTAAGTTGTTAACTCCGACTCTTTCAACTATCAATACATACTGCTAAAAAACCCAATATAAACCTATGATATACTTTCATTTTATTTTACATATTCCGATCACACATGATGTTAAGTTAAATATGCTTATATGTTACATTTTTGTGATAATTTCATATGTATCCAAGTAAATTTTTGTTCATTTGATTAGGGTATCCGTTGAATTTAGTGGTTCTTTTGCTTTTACAAGCAGTTTAAAAATATTCTAATGGTTTCTTCGAAAGATGCATATTGTTTTTTTATTGGAAATTGGGTTTGATAGATTGATTAAGCTGTGGCAAAAAAATAGAAGTCGATAAGTTGAAGAAAATTGGGTTTGGTAGATTGATTGGACTACGGTAGCAAGAAAATGACAAGTTAAAGTACAAGGATTGATAAATGATGATTTAAGAAATGATAAGTGAGGATGTAGAAAATGACAATTCATTTTATATCATAATATATATAACTTAAACTTCATATCATATTATACCGAAAATTGATTATCTCAAAATATGTAAATTTTATTAGATTATATCATAATGTATCATTTTATGCAAACTTATATTAGATTTTTAGCATGAAAACGTTGAAGTACAAGCATTGAAAAGTAAGAATATAATACATGGCAAAGTTGCAGAAAATGACCATTCACTTTATAATAGAATATACTACCTCCGGTCCTAATTATAAGAATTAATTGACTAATTTAAGGAGATTAAGGAAATAAGTTAAGTTAGTTATTTGTAATAAATAGGTATTGTCTTTCCTAAGATATCCTTACTAATCAAGTTTATTAGCTAGAACTATCATTATTAGATGAACTACCTTGGAAAAAAATGTATAAATATGAGAGACAAAGTGGATTGGGGTATTATAATTAGGACCAAAATAAAAGTCATACAATGTCTTATATTAAGGATCGAAGGTAGTATAACATTTTATATATTGCAATAACATTAAAGTCTCTACCCCGTCAACTCTCATAAGCTTTACATGTTAGAATCCTATTGGTATAGTCGTTAATCTTCCATTCGCTTTTTTAAAGTCTTCCATTCAGAAGTGCTTTCGGATTACGAAGTATATGTGGAAGTTACCTCGTTTTCAGTGATTCTTGGTTTTAACACTTAGTGTCTCGGTTCAATGATGAAGTCTTGTCAAGTAAATTGATCCTCCCACATTAGTTTTTTTTAGCAGTATGCATCGAAAATGGAGAGGATGTTCATCGACAACTTAAGGTGCTATAATTAACAACTATCGTGGTAAGTATTAACAACACGTTTTCTCAGCACATCATGGGTATTTGCAACCTTAATACCCTTCGTAGTATTCATTCATTCCCACCCATAACAAAGCAACCCATCCACAAAATACTTAAAAACATAGCAGCAATTCATGACCCTACAACTAGCTATTTAAGCAAATCATGGGTATTTGCAACACATTTTCTCAGCACATCATGGGTATTTGCAACCTCAATACCCTTCGTGATATTCATTCATTCCCACCCATAACAAAGCAACCCATCCACAAAATACTTAAAAACATAGGAGCAATTCATGACCCTACAACTAGCTATTTAAGCAAATTAAGCTCCTACAATAATTGTTGTCCTCCTAATTTGATATTATATGAAATTATAACCAAAATATATCATATAAGCATATATAACTTGAAATCATGTGTGATCAGAATATGTAAATTGAAATGAGATTATATCATAAGTTTATATCAAATTTTTTAGTAGTATGTGTTGATAACCAAGGGAGTAGTCAGTGATAGCTTAAGGTGCAATAATTAATAACTATCAAGACAAGTATTAACAATACATTTCTCTGTTTATTAAGGAGTTTCTAACCACAACAATCTTCATCATATTCATTCTTCCTATCCAAAACAGAGCAACCCATCCATAAAATACCAAAAAATAGAGCATCAAGGAGCATAGTCAGATTTGGGTATGACAAAGAAGATGACAGAGCAAGAGAAGAGGCATAAGATATAACGTCGATGAGAAATAAGATCAAGAGATATAGGAAATAAAATATTTGCATGAATTAGAGCACTATGATCTAAGGGATTTAAACTCAACAAGAAAGAAAAGAAAGAGGGCAAATCATACGAGGAAGAAGATGAGGGCAATTTAGTAATTAAACAAGCAGAATCTCTTATAATGAGCTTTTTTAGGACTTCAGATTAATTTGATGATTCAAGGGATTTTTTTGTATTTATTTTTCTTGGGTGGAACCTTAATGCAAGTTTTTCTTATATTAACATTAGCATCATCATATAATTTAAAACCAAATTATTTGGCAAAGATGTATTTTCATGATATTATATTTTAAAACCAAGTAATTTTAAAAAAGATTATTTTTTCGGGGTAAAAATTAAAAAGATATAATTTTTTAAATTAAATAAATGCTAAAAAATATAATATAAAAATAAAAGTGTTAAAACAAATTATTATAGGTTAAGGAATTGATTTCGTGAGAAGTTTTTATTAAAAAGTGAAATATAATAAGTTGATAATTTTTTAAAATTAAATATAAAAAAATAAGTAAAGAAATTATTAAAAAGAGATAGATGAAAAAGGGAAAAGTTATCTCGACCACATTCTAAATGCATGCTAAGTTTCAATGCAAGCACACAAAGGTGAAAAATGAACCAAGAAGAAAATTGTTGTCCGTGATGGCAGATAATAAAAACAAGTTTTCTTTTCATTTTCTCTCAACATATGGTATATGGAGCAAAAAGTGGGAGAGAAAAGGGAGTGAATCCCATATCTTATTTTCTTCTCAATTTTTCTTTCCTTCCACTTTTTCCCCCTCATCTAAACATGGGAAGACATACTTCTTTCCCTTTTTTCCTCCCTAGTTTTCTTTCTTCCCTCTTTTTCTTTCCATCCAAACATGGGGTGAGGGATTTTAGAAGGGGAAGAAGAAGACAAAGCAAGAGAAAGAAATTAGAGAACAGTAGCAGCAAGGCAATTGTCCCTTATTGTTCTCCCTCTCACAATCAGTCGCTAGCATCGTAGCACACCAATTGTCGACAGCCATTGCTCTTCCATCAGTCACCATCTTCCTCTCCTTCTTCCTGAGCTTGGTCTATTTCAGTGTGACAACCTCCGTCGCTCTCACTCTCTTGTCATCATGGGTCCACAACTAGGTTTGATGTAAACTTGAAATCGTTGAAAATCAAATGCTATGGCAATTCTTATATACATATATATATCAAGACACAATATCATAGGGAGGCTTGAATTTATGATTAGAATATGATAGTACCTAGGTGCAAATAAAAGGTCTATTGTGCGCATGCACCTCATTGAAGGAGAATATGTGGGACCTTTCAATCTTGGAAATCCTGATGAATTCACCATGGTTGAACTTGCCAAGGTAAAACTTTTTTTTGGAGTGATTTCCTTTTGTAGCCTAATATAATGAGAACAATGACGATTCTTCGTATTTTTTTCATACGGTGATATTTTATTCATTTATTGAGTTGCAATATCGAACTGTAGTTGCCTTTTTGAATATTTTGTTTTGTATTTCAGCAATTTTGGAGAAAATAATATGGAAGAACATGGAAGGAAAAATGAATTCTATATAAGACTTATTGATGGCTATTTAAGGGAAGAGAGGATGATACAAGACTTAAAAAGAGAAGAATGAAGATTCTCCATATTCTATTTAGGGGGCCTGTCTGGGATTATACAATTTTTATTTGTTAGGATATTGCAGTTGTTATTTTATGGGTGTAGGCAACTGAGGCAGGAAGGCGAATTCATTGTAAACATTTCACAATGCAATTTCAAAGGAATAAAGAGCTGCATTTTTTTCCTTCTGTTATGCATCTATACTTGTCTTTCTCCTACTCCTTTCTTTCAAAATTACAAGCAATGCTGGTTATTTTTTTAGTCAAATGTAAATCTCTTTATACATCCACTACTACAAAATGACAAATACTTGATGGTTATTTTGGGTCATATTTGACAGTTAAAAACTGTCAAGTATACTAGCGTCATATATTTCAATCCTAGATATTTGATGGTTATTAACCATCAAATATTCCAATAATATTTGACGGTTTTATATGAAGAACCGTCAATTATTATTCAAGCAATTGACGGTTTTTCAAAAACCGTCAATTATTTCTCTAAGTACTTGACGGTTAACATCAAAACCGTTAATATTGGAGAACAAAAATTGACGGTTTTAATTAGAAACCATCAAGTATAAGTAATCAATACTTGATGGTTCTCAAAACTGTCAAGTCTGGTTCAACAGTAGCGAACAATACTTACGGTTTTAAGTAACAACCGTCAAGTATTGTGGGAATTTTTTTTTTAATACCGGTTCTGCTGTGCCAATAGCCCCTTGCAATTTTGAAACCTCCTACAAAAGAGCATATTCAACAGAACCATACAGGTCAGCATTCAAACCAATTCGGCTATATGAATGTAACAAAAACAAAAAATTTACATTATTATATACATCTTAATGAATCAAAACCAACTGTCATATTATAAAAACTTGTGTTTAAGGCAAGTAAAATTCTGAACAAGTACAAAAGGTGAACCAATTCCAAAATTAGCCAATTGCTAAAGTTGTTCAATGCCAAAAACTAACCAACAACAAAAAATAAACCAAAACCAAAATTGAAACCAAAGCTATACATGCAATGTCTTGTACTTCCCTATCTATTTTGTGCTCACTGACGGAATAAGGCCATCGCCAACTCTTCAATGATTTCTTCCAACTGAGCGGATGAATACAATGTGCAATATTTGTCAGCAAAGTACTTTATGCAACCACAAATTATGACATAAGTTAGATATAAATGTAAAGCTACAGTAAGTACAATTTTTAAATGTATAAATTGAACTTTAACAAATGCATATTACCTGCGTGGGGATTGTGTCAGCATTGTGTATAATTATCTCCTTCATGAATTTTATCACGCAATATCCACAATCGGAGCTTTTTTTAGGCTAACGTGGGCACCGTAAAGAATGGAAAAGGAAATAATATTAGTCAATCATATAAATAAACTATATTTAGTAGAATAGTAAATAATGGTAATAAATACCTTCACTTTCTTCCACAGGAAGGTATTGTCAAATTGGCCGTTTTTTACCAGGAGGCAAGGTAAGGCTTGATTTGTGCGGTATAGCTACAAAGCCCTGAGAAGATAATAAAATTGAATATTAATGATTGTCAAAAATTAGATTGAAGCAAGAAATTAAACTAAATTTAAATAATAGATATAAATGTTACTTATTGAACAATGAAACCATAAATGGTCAATTGGTTGGATTCCTATGAAGAGAATCGAGATACCAAATCCTCGGCTTTCTAGGATTGACCACAATCAACATCCAATGTCCCCTAAGTATAAGAAAGACAATTAGAACAATTACAAAATATTTTGAAAATGAAAGAATTTATGAAAGTTTAGTATACTACATACTCTTGACGGTAAAGCGTCAAAAACAAAGTCTCAAGCGTTGTTGCCCTAGAAATGAAGATATCCACCAAGTCTCTGGATAAGTCTTTCTTCTTCATATTAGGTCCATATATACCTTCGAAGGATGTCCTAACGTAAGAAGACGGCCAGGCTAAGCGACAAAGCTACCCACTGCTTGAGCTACTATCTTTGCATCTGGAGTGGGCATTAGGAGGGCATAATTAGCATCAATAGCAGTATTCAACTGTACCCTTACATGATCAGCAGGGAGAGGCACATTATGAATCATACTCTCCCCTGGTAAACTGAACATGCGGCCCGTTGCAACAGTGTGATGTTTAGGGCTATCCACTATACACTGGACGTCCGCTTCACCTTGATTTAACATGGGAGACAAGTTAGCTAGATATATAAATAATTGAATGTAATTGTATAAACATAAGTATTATACCTCAGGTAGTAAGGGTAATGTGCAGCTGTCTTGGCCACTTGGGTTGAGATTCAGAGCCGACTGTGGTGCTTGATTCTTGGTCAACTGCTCGATTAGGAGTGCTTGCACTTTAACTCTCTCCTTTAACCAGTGTGTTTCTTCCTTCAGCTCCATGAACTCAGCAGAGGAAGGCGTGCGCGATGAAGAGGGCTTTTGTTGGTACCCGAAGTAATCCCTCTTGGTGACTCCATAACCGACGCCTCTAAGAAGACCAAGATGGTCAGGAGTCCCCAATGCCCTCCTTAATATATCCTGGTCATCTACAGAATATGCCCCCTGTGAAACTTCCTGGGACAAACTCTCCTGTGCAACAAATATTGACATAGTTATTCATACTTAAAGATATTTGACAATAACATGAGGATCATTTAATTTAGAATAATATTCACCATTTTTTCTACGACCTCCTTAACGCGAGGATTATCAATTTGGCTATCTTTATTTTCCTTGGCCAATGCCCATAGCATCTAACGGGATACAGTGACATCTGATCCCTCCTTCTAAGTCACCTCTTGCTCGAGGCCTGCATAACCCAAGCGCCCCTTTCGATGGGGATATTCATTCTTCTTTACCCTTTCCTTATTTTGGGCACTTAATTCCTGCAAAAACAAAGTAGATTCACAATTAAACAGTATATAGATTAAACAAAATGGACTATTTAATATCAAAAAGAGTAAGGATTATTACTCGAAATTGACTATCATAACGTGATGTCACAAAAGCAGCCCAATTCTCTAGTTTGACCAAGTCCCATATCAAGCTAGGAACCTCAGACTCGTCGGCTCTGGAAGGATCCTTCAAGTACTTGTGTGTCACAAAGTATCAAAAAGAGCACAATGTCCTCCTAGCCTTCCCCTTCACAAAATTCTTCCTGCTCTCATCTACATCAAATGTAGACTGTAAAACATATAAAACAAAACATTAGTGTCAGGAAGCTTGTAAGAAAATGAAATTTGATTTGTTATAATGTATTACCGATACATCTATCCAAATAGTGTCTCGTACTGAATGATCAACCCTCCTCTAATGCTGCACTGCAATGGGCACGGTACTTTGTGCCACTGCCCTAATATAGTTGATAAATTTATTTGACCGTACAGCTTGTCCTTTCTTATTCCACTGTATGGAAAATTTCTTTCCTTTCGTTCGAGCTTTCACGACCTCTTGCATGACACAAAGGCCCCTCTGTATGCGTGCTGCCTCGTCTTGCAACTGTCTCTCCTGGTTAGAGGCATCTCTCGGCTGAGATAGATTATCAGTGCTAGATCTACTATCATTTGCCATCTGCAATGAAATTCAATTAAACAAAATGAATCAAAACCCATTAGATGAAAATAAAGTCATTGATGATGAAATTGACTTAAACAAAATTAAAACAAATAAAAGATTAAAGAAAATAATAAGAGAATTTACATGCATGTTTAAGTAGATCTTTTTCTTTTTCTACTCTTAGGTTTTTGTATATTCTTCTTGGTTTGAATTGTTTTGATCTTCTTACGAAACACTTTCCCCCTCTTTGAAATCTATATTCTGTTGCTGTGATCGTGCCTGACGTACATGGATTGATCTTCATTTAAATGAGATTCAAGTGCTGTCCCTTGAAATAGATCATCTTCAACTGCATTGTCTTCATACCCCGTTTCTTCAATATTTAGTTTATTAGTCAACAAAATAATAGACCATCCTTTAGTAGCAGGGTCAAGGACATAAAACACTTGTGTAGCCTAAGAAGCCAAAATGAATGGCTCTTCCTTGTATCCTTCCTTATTCAAATTCAATTGTATGAACCCTAAGTCATTAATTTTCAATGCATTATTATTGTCCACCCACTTGAAACCAAATACTGGAACTCTGAATTCAATGTAATCCAACTCCCAAATATCCTCAATCACTCCAAAGTATGACATACGTGCATATATAGGATTTTTATCTTTGGCACTCAATATATGCATGGTATTAGCTACAAGAGTTACGCTACTATTTTGCTATTTACTTTGATCATCTTGCTCTTTAGTATAGAAAGTGAACCTATTGATAAGGTAGCTTGTGAAAGAAATCACATATTTGCTTGGTCCATTTGCCAACAACATTAATTTCTTCGAAACAAAATTAGGATCACTATTATACTTGCCATGCACCTGCTCTCTCAACCATGCTGTAAATTGTTTATTGTGTGTTTTGGTGTACCAACTTTCAAGTTTATTGGGATTATCCCTCTTTAGCTCATTAATATGCTTATCCACATAGTCCTTAATCTCTTTGGAGTTGTGCAATACATATAGTTATGCCTGCTCCCACTGTTGGTTTGAAATAGTTATAACTTTCTTTCCTGTAATCCCTTCTCCATCAGTCCTTCCCTCATGACGAGATATTGGAACCCCAATATTACTTGCATTTTTTAAGTAATGGGTACAAAATTTAGTGGCCTCTTCACAAATATATCATTCTACGATACAACCCTCTGGTCGACTTTGATTTTTCACATACCCTTTCAATATTTTCATGTAACGTTCAACTGGGTACATCCATCTTAAATACACTGGGCCACACAGTTGGACCTCTCTAACTAAGTAGAAGGTTAAATAGACCATAATGTCAAAAAAGGCTAGAGGAAAATACATTTCAAGTTCGCATAACATAACTATGATTTGGGTTTGCAATCTTGGCAATTTACTGGGATTAATCACTTTGCTGCAAAGAGACTTAAAGAAGAAACATAATTTCATGATCGTAACTCACACCTTATCAGGTAAAATAACTCGTATTGCTATTGGAATAAAGTTTTCCATTAAGATATGGTAGTCATGAGATTTTAAACCTTTTAACTTCAAATCCTTCATTAAAACAAGGTTATTAATGTTAGAAGAGTAACCTTTTGGCACTTTTACTAAAGCAAGAAACTCACAAAAGTTACTTTTCTCTTTTCTAGAAAGCGTGTGAGCTGCTGGACGAAGAAATATATGAGTTCCCTTATCCTATGGTGCCAATTCCTCCCTTATCCCCATCTCAACCATGTCTAGCTTGGCATTTATGCCATCTTTAGTCTTCCTGGGAATATGGAGTAATGTGTCAAACAGAGTTTCACATACGTTTTTCTCAATATGCATAGCATCAAGAAAATGTCTCACATTCAGGCTTATCCAATACAGCAATATAAAGAAAATATACCTCTTCTTCTACCCACTTGTCCCAACATGCTTCATGAAAGGTTTTCCAGATTCACAATCTATATCTTTCACCTTTTGAAATACATTCTCCCTAATCAATAGTGTAGGTGCCTTACCTTCTTCTAAATTCCCATTGAAATATTTTTTGAATCACTGGTAAGGATGATCACGATGCAACCATCTATGATGTCCCATATATGAATTTTTCATTCTATGCTTCTCTCTTCACAAATAGGACAACCAAGTTGCCCTTTAATGCTATACCCTGAGAGATTACCATACGTAGGAAAGTCGTTAATTGTGCCAAACAACATAGCTCTCAACTTGAATGTTTCTTTCTTATATGTATCATATACATCAACTCCATTCTCCCATAATACTTTCAAGTCTTCAATTAATGGAGCTAGATATATATCTATGTCATTTCCTGGTTGCTTTGGCCTAGAGATTACCATAGACATCATTGACTACTTGTGTTTCATGCATAGCCATGCAGGAATGTTATATATAAACAAAATCATTGACCATGTGCTATGGGCGCTACTTTGCATCCTATATGGGTTCATCCTGTCAGTGGCTAATGCAAGGTGTAGATTTCTATCTTCTTCCTTGAATTCAGAATACTCAATATCAAATTTCTTCCATTCTGGAAAATCAGCAGGATGGCGAAGCATGCCATCTTTAACCCTTTCATCCACATGCCACCTTAAATTTCTCGCATCTTTTACATTACTATATAAACGTTTAAATCTTGGCACAATGGGAAAAATACCATAATGCCTTCTTCGGTCTCTTCCCATTCTCTTGGTAGCACGATGCATTACACTTAGGACACTCAGTGAGTGACTTATACTCCTTCCTAACCAAAATGCAATTGTTAGGGCAAGCATGTATCTTCTCATAGCTGAGACCGACAGAGCGCAACACTTACTTTACGTCATATGTTTTGCTTGGAAGCTCATTTTCTTTTGGTAGCATTTGTTTAATAAGCAACAACAGTTCTGTGAAGCTTGTGTCACTCTACCTATTTCTTGCTTTCAAATTATACAGTTTCAACACTGCAGACAATTTTGTGAAATTGGTACAACCTTCATATAGAGGTATCTCAGTATCACACTTCAATCTATCAAACATTTCAGGACAATCATCAAGTTCCCGTTCAATCGCATTTGTCATCTCCTCAAGACGGTCAGCTTCACATGCACTCATGTCAAGATTAGATTATCAACAGCTTTTCACTATGCCCTTGACTACTATTACTCGCATCTCTTGTCTCTCCGTGCTTTGTCCAACACTTGTAACTTTGATCGATTCCATTGATAATTAAGTGGCTCTCATAATCGGATGGTGAAACCCACTTCAAAAGGCAACACTTAAGACAGGGGAAAATAATCCTGTTGCGATCATCAGCATGCTCAATTGCAAACTTAATAAAATCTTCTACCCCATCCCAATATTCCTTTGATAGACGATTGGTGGACATCCATTCCTTGCCCATAGTCCCTAACTAAGATGAATCATTTAGAGGAAAATGTGATCAGCGACTCAAAGATATTGTGAGAATTAAACAAAAATAGGAAGTCAATACATGAGGCACTATTGATCACGTTTATCCCTCTTTAATTCTACTTGTTAACAACTAGTAATTTTAGTTGTTAGCAACTAGTAATTCAACAAAAATCACTTTCACTTTAGTTTGAAAAATATTCTACTACTACTGATGTGCTATTCCATTTGAAAAAAATTTGACAACATAACGACCTATAACTCAGCATTCCTCAGGCTTTATGCCTTCTATTTAACTTCAAATGAAGTATTAATTAAGCAGAAAACTAGCAGTCAAGCAATTTCAACATATAACAACATACAAATTAATTAACATTCAAAAACATAAAACATACAACCTCAGTCAATTTCAATTACAGGAACAAAAATTGAAACATTAGCAATGTCAATAATTTAGCAAACAATTTATGGTTAAAACAGAAATTGAAAAGACCCTAAACCCAAAAACTAATAAAAATGCACAAAAACATATTTAGCTGAACAGAAAAACTATAATGGAGCAAAAATTATTGCTAAAACTAGGAGGGGGAATCATTTTGGGGATACGAGTGGTTTTCATGAGGAGAGGGTCCTGGTCTCTTGAATACTAGCCATGGAGTGGTTTGAGTGTATTTTCCTTTCCAGTGTTGCTTAGTATTTTCTGGGCTTGTTAATCGTGGTTGTAACGTTCACTCCATTTTTCGTGTGTAAGAGTGAATCAGATATCAATAAATAAGTCATTTCCCCACTCTATTGATCTCTTTCCCTGCGCATTATGAATGGTCCTAACATCATCCTATCATCCTCTTTCAACTACAATCATTTCAAAGGAAGCACTAAAGGAAATAGAGGGAGCGAGTGACAAAGGAGGACCAACTTAAAGCTATCAAATCTGGAGAACAATGTATGACAAAGACGATGCAGGAGGACGCCACAGTGATGAAGGAGGACACAAAGAGGGATAGTGATAGAGGACGATCAATAAAAAAAAAAAAGGAAAGAGCCAAAAATGAGGTGGGTATGGCAGTTTAAAGGGTTTGAACCAGAAGGGGGCGCTAGAAATTTTGAACCCAGTAGAGTGAAATGAATAGAGAAGGGGGTTTTAAAACATAATACTTGATGGTTTTTCTTCATAACTATCAAGTATCTTGGAATAATATTTGATAGTTATAATGAAAAACCGTCAAGTATTATAAAACTTGACGGTTAAAGGAGAAACTGTAAAGTTTACCTTAAAAATACTTGATGACCATCAAGTATTGTTGCAGAAAATTTGACAATTTTTAAAAAACCGTCAAGTATTTTCAAATGAACCTTGATGGTTCCCATTAAAACTGTCAAGTTTTCTCTTGAGACATTATATTTGACGATTTGTTGTTATAACTGTCAAGTATTTAGCGTCAAGTATTCCTCATTCTGTATTAGTGATCATTTGACATGAGACTCAGGTTGACAACATTGTTGTGTGTTGTGCATGTGATTTGACGTAAAAGTTAAATATTACTAGGTTAATAATATTTCCATGAATATTAATTTTGATACAAAATTCAAATATTACTGAGGTGTTAGAGACACTTCCCATTCTAATACAAAAGTAATTCCATTTGGTACAAGACTAAAAGGAAACTATAAACTAATATTAGATTTAAAAAGTGTCCATACAAAAAAGGGTACAAGACACAAATGTCCTCTTCATCATCTACCCTTGCAGTTATGATGGTGATTGTTGGTGAAACATCTATCTTTTTACCCTCTTTAGTACGCATTTGGAAGTGCTACAACTAAGATGAATCATGAATTAAGACCATAGATTGAAAACTTACATTTTTGTTCTCAGATTACTATTTATTTGGTATATTTCATATTTATGGTCCAACTTTGAAAATCATAGCTATTCGCATACACATCTATTTTAAGTGATCTACTACTCATTTTAAAGCTTATAATGTGTTATAGTTATTCATAAAATTCTATGGGTAGATTCATTCATTTGTTTTACTTTTGCTCTATCTCAATTACGTTGCTTTATATTGAAAGGTTTATTTCCTTGCTTCAAATTAGCATGCTATAAACAATCATTATCTTGCATAAAACCATTCCAATATTCCATTAATCATTATCATGCATTATCATACTCAACTACACATTCCAATAGCATCACACATATTTATATTACTTAAATGATATGTCTATATAATTATCCCATACAAGGAGAATCATTACATAATATAACATAATATATTTCTCAAATTCTTCTCTTCTTTCTTCTATTCCACATCTTGAATTCCCTTCCACTTAATATATCTATTATGGTTGCTTAAGGGAGGGTGAGATTCAGGAGAATCTCAGTAGCAAGGGACAATAACAATAATGCCAACAATGCAAGGTTATTACATAACATACATTAAGTATCATGCCATAAAAAGGAAGCACATGCATATTCATACCATAAAGAAAACTCATCCATGCAAATTGATAACACATCAAATGCAAAGAGTTTAGGACATATCATCATCAATAGCTTAACCATATGACATAGAACACATAACAAACAACCAATGCAAGTTAACATTAAAATCAGATGTTCTTGCTACCTTGTTCCATGTCTTGATTCTTGCTTCTTATCCCTTGCTTCTAACCACCAAAGTTACTTGATCAACCTTTTCATTAATCTTTCTTGATGCCTCATGGCCCTAAATACATCAACACATTATTGCCCTTCATTCATTAGAGCCATAGAAACAAGTAACATTTCAAACATAGCTCTCTTTATACTTAACCCTTTACATCAACTTTTGAGCTTTAATTTCAACTTTTCTAAAATTAATTCCACATGCTATTCCCCTTTACTTTTGCATATAGAATCCATTTTCAAGTTTAAATTAAAAACAAATCTAACTCTTTCCCTATAAACATGGCTTGGCTAAATACAAAGGGTTTAGAGTTCAAAATTTCATTTTTAATTTTAATGCTTCCAAACTTGCTTTCCTACTTGTAATCCACATAAATTTTCATTCTAAACATATTAAAAGCATTAAAATCATGAAAATTCATCCCTAACTTATACCCTAGGTCTAGCCTAAATATTACATAAAATTAAGGAAAGTTGGATTCAATCAATTTATATAAAACTACTTGATTACTTCTCTTTTCTTCCTCTTAATCATTAATCTAATATCAATCAATCTTTTTCATGGCTTAATTTAGGGTTTTATGCTTTCAAAACTCATTAAAACTATAGCTAAGCTCAACAAGACAAATAGCCAGCAGCTTAAGCTACATAAAAAACCATAGTCATACCTTGTCTTAAAGCTTGATCTTGGATGGTTTTCCTTCCTAATTCTCTTCTCCTTCTTCTCTATGAAGGTTTCAGTCTTCCATCAATCTTGTAATATTACACCATATCGGGTACTTTTTTGGGTCCTGATTTCCCTAATAGCACAAACATGTACTCTGTTACCCTTATTCTATAATTATTCTTCTTTTCTCATTATAAATAACTCTATATGATATAATAATGCCAAACATTAGGAAAGAAGAGCCCTTAGAGTTTTTATGCCTAAAGAAAAACATTGAATTATTTAATTTCACCAAAACTTTGACCAAATACTTCTCTGATATTTTTTTTTAATTTTGAAAATCCATTTCTCTACATCATTCACTCCCTTTTTAATGAGAGAAATTTCTCTAATTTTTCTTAGACCAAAACTCAACCTATAGATATCTCTTTTAAAGCCAGCCTCTTTACTTTTAAGGGTTAGGAATAATTTTTATAATCTTACTTAATTTCTCAAATGATTAATTCCTATTTCTATCTGATTATTTAAGGTGTCTTTATATTTTAAGTAATTGATTTTGAATAATTTTTTTCAATTAGCAAATTTATACAATTAGCCAATTTACTAAAAATCTATTCTTGGGGCATTTTCATCATTTACAACCTTAAATGGGTATTAACACCTCATTTTCCATTTCTTGAAATTTTTATTGGAATTTTTGAGCATATTTTCTATCATTACCTTTTCCACCTCAAAACTTTTCAAAATTACAATAAGGTCCCTACTAAGGTTTAGCCTCAAGAATCATCTTTTTGAGGTCCTTAGCACAATCTTTAGCCTATATTCATTTTCATTCCTCTTACTTAGCACTCGAGGCTTTACCACAGCCTTTAACTTTCTTCTCCTTTTGTTCTAGAAAACTTTATCTTTACAATTTAGTGCATGAGAATCCTTTTATTCTTTTAAGGAATTTCTGGGACTCCTGTCAAAAGGGCCTAGTAACCTGCTCATTTTAGGCCATTTATTACACTTTTAGGTCTAAAATTCAGGATGTTACAATTTTTCATCTCTCAAAAGAAATTTTGTCTTCAAAATTTCAGGTTTAATCTGTACTCATACTCCCTTTTGAGATGTTAATTGAGGAGAATGTCCTCACATATACTCAACTTTGGCTTATAAACTCAGTTATCATGCTTCATGGCCAAGTTTCGATCATGTAATTTGTACTTACATGTCTTATCATTACATGCTTCTCTAACATATACACTAATATGAACTTTGCTTTTAAGCATTTCTTTTTTACTTCTTACATTCTTTCTAATATTTGCGCACATTCATTCATGATAATGCCTTGATAGTGTATTCATTGTCATGATGTTTTCCTATACCATAGTGGTTTAGGCTTCTAGACACGTAGAGGATAGCTTTAAAAATATTTAAAACCTAATTTATATTGGTATGAGGCTCATTTGGAAAAATTTTAATTAAAGGAGTTAGAGGCCAAAATAAAATTTGAGAAAATTAAGGGAATCTCTTCTCATTAAAAGGGAGCTATTTAAGCAAAGAAATGAATTTTTAGAGGTAGTTATTTAATAGGATCAAAAAAAAAAATTCAACTGATACTATGAGATTGTATAGCATAATAAGTAATAGTTTAGTGGGACAAAATTTTCCCCCATTTTTCTAGTGGAAATGGCGCCAAATAAAGAGAAAAGGACCTAAGTGAAATAATACAATTTGTTGAAGGATAAACTTGGAAGAATGAACTATTGAATAAAAAATTAGTGTTTTCTACACATGTGTAATAAGAGGCACATGTAAGGTGGCCTTTAGCATTAAATAAGGGGACACAACGGGGGGCTAATGTGGGAAGATCATGAAATGACATGGAGAAAGATGAGAATAAGTGTTATTCTATCATCAATTTTAGTAAGACATTCTCAATCACAATCCAAATCAACACATTTATATGTAATCCTCTTTAACTTCATATGAACTTCTAACTTTTGAGTTTGGTTTCCAATCTTTCTAAATTTAATTCCACATGCTATTTCCCCATAATTTTGCATGTAAAATTCATTTATAAGCTCAAATTAAATGAAATTTGACTCCTTCCCCTTCAACTCAACTTGGCTGAACAATATAGGGTTTTAGGGCAAAAATTCTATTTTTAATTCTAATGCTTCCAAACTTACTTTCTCACCTTTACTCCACACAATTTTTTATTCTAAACTTATTGAAAGCATCAAAATCATCAAAATCTAACCCTAATTCATACCTTAAGCCAGGCTGAAATTCACACAAGTTAGAAGCAGTTGGATTTCCTACAAACTCAACACAAAACTACTCGATTCTAGCTCTTTTCTACCTCTTAAGCTTTATTTTATCATCAATTTCATCTTCCCTTAAACTTATAAATTTCTTACAGCATCATATCCTAGGGTTTCAAGCTTCCAAAATTCATCAAGACCTATTACCAAGCTCAACAATGCAAAGAGTAACATATACTATAACAAAATCTACAATCTTACCTTGTGTTGGAGCTTGATCTTACTTGGTGTCTCTTCCTCTTCCTCTTTTCCTTCTCTTTTTGGTAGCAAAACCTTTCCCCTCTGAACTCGGCTGAAAATGAGCTCTTGAATTAGGTGGTATTTACAAGCTTTTAGTTAAATATTTACCCTCTAAGTTGCTTAAAATTACAATAGGTGTGTGGCTTGATCTTGTCCCTCCATTTTTTCTTCTTGCAACTTGGAAAACCTATGCCTTTTTACCTTATTACTTGCCACATATGACCATTAGGTGTCCTCCTTATTAAATGTTAATTGCCAACTCATGGGACACCTAATACATCATGTGTAAAAATCACAATTTTTTAATCAACAATTTTATTCTTCCAAACATAACCCTTAACAAAATATATATTCCATTCATGTCCCATCATCAAATTTACATTAAAATAGGGAGGAAAATAGGGAGAAATTCGTCCTCCCTCATACCCTTGACTATTCCTCCACTGATTTTATGATTTTACGTCATATCAGGTACTTTTTCGAGTCTTAATTTACCTGATAATCCTGGGACATACTCTGGTACCTTTTTTTTCACAATTAACCTCACATAGCATTATATAATATGCCTAAAGAGGGTGTGATGCTCTTCCCTTGTTCTTCCTTTAAAACATTTAATAATATTTATTTTAGAGTAAATTTGACCGAATTCTCTCTATCGGTGCATAACTATAAGAATCTATCTCTGGGTATTAATACTATTTATTCATCATAGCAAATTTTTCTAATTTTTCTTAAGTTAAAAGTCAACCCATAAACAGTTTATTTTGACTTTCTTTAGATAGTATATAAATAGGCTTTAAATTTTGTTAAAGCCAACCTCTTTATTTTTTGGGGGATAAAATTATTTTTGAAACCTGTGATAATTTCTCAAATATTATTCTCCATTTTCTCCAATTATTTGAGACCTCCTCATATTTTAAATAATTCAATTTCAACTAATACATAATTAGCCAAAATCCTGGGAATTGCACAAATTCCTTTCAGGGATATTTTCATCATTTTTAGCTTCATACAGGCTCTAGACCTCAGTCCTATTTTTGTGAATTTTTCTTTTGAAATATTCAGGCCCACTTCCATTTTTGCTCATTTTTAGCCCAAAACTTTTAAGATCTACTTTTAGGTCCCTGCTCGTGTTTAGCACCAGGAATCCTCTTACTAAGGTTTCTAACATAACCTCTAGCCCTTTATCACTTCTATTCCATACTCAAGTCCTTGAGACTTTATTAAGATTTCTAACTTGCTTGTTTCAAAGTTCTAGAAAATTCTTACTTTGCAGTTTGGTCGTTGGGAATCCACTCATCCCTCTAGAGAACTTCTAGAATTCCTACCAAAAGAAGTCAAATAGCCTTCCAATCTTAGATTACTTCTTATACTTCAGAGTCCAAAATTTAGGTGTTACATGCCTCATCTAGAACCTTCTCTCTGAGATCACCGACTGAAGGGACATATGTTCTTCCTTTGAATTTCAATAATCCTTTTGATGATATCTCAAAGTCTTTAGTCTCTCCTTTTAACTGCTTTTCTTGGAAGACTTTTGCTAACTAGTTCTGCCTCCGTGCATTCTCTGTCTGGTCCATTATTATAGTATCTACCTGTAGTGTTTTGATTTCTTCCATTGTTAACTACATTTGGTAGATAGGACCCCCTATCCTCACATCTTCTATTAGCTCATATTATTTAATAATCAGTAATGCCACCTGCATTACCTTCCTGCTTAATGCATGGTCTATGACATTTGCTTCATCTAAATGACACATGATTTGGTTATCGTAGTCTTTAAGTAACTCTATCCATCTCCTCTATCTCATATTCAACTCTTTTTTATCCTGGAGGTACTTAAGAATTTTATGATCATAGTCTAATTCAATGAATGCCCTATATAGGTAATGCCTTTATGTCTTTTGTCACACCTTACTTATATAATACCTTAGAGTCCATTTAGAATCTTTTTAGACCACGTTGGATGATCTTGAGCTCAAAAATCTCACTTAGGATGTTACTTTTCAGAAATTACTATTCACTGTGCAGTTTTCAGATTATAGGTTTAACTTTAAAAAATCATAACTAATTCTACAAAAATCATATGGAGGTGTTCCAAAATTTTACAGAAAGCTCTTTTAATGCTCTTTAAGGAAGAATATCCAATTGGACTTATCCTTGCCTAATTTGTATAGTTTATTGGATAAAGATTACTGTTGATTTGGTAAAATCTAGATTTTCCAGATTCTGTGCCTCAACTTTGAAAATTCATATCTCCTTGTGTATACATCCAATTGAGGTTATTTACCTCTCATTTTAAATCTTGAGATGTGTACTATAAGTTCATCAAATTTTGTAGCTTAACTCGTTCATATGATAGGTCAAACTGAAGCTCGAAACTAACTGCTCCAGGACCTACGTTTTATCCCTCAACTAACTTTTGCTTTAATTCTTTTTATTTCTTTGGGATGTAAAACTTGGGCTTGACCTTTCCCATTCATACCCATACACTTTCATTTATGCCATAAACATTCTAGGCACATACATTGTATTGATGACATTCATAACATAATTTACAATGTAGGAGAATTATACATTGAACATAATCTCAATTATTAACGTCAATAATTCTCCACTTTTTCTAGAGGGTGCCAAGTGTCACAAAAGTGGTGGAGGAGAAGGGAGATTAGATCCTAGCCATTGGATCAAAACTTGTTCATGAAGTTTCCTCTTATTTTACTTGGTCCACATTTCTTTGACTTTCTTTATGGCATTCCGGAGCTCAAAAAATTCTTCTATATGCTCCATAAATTCCCTTTAATTCTAGAGAATATCTATGAATTTTCTCAGGCCATAAAACTTCCTTTAAGCCTTGCATAAAAATTCATTTACTAAAATGCCCTTTTATGGGCATAATCGGCTTTTTACTTTATTAAAGCCTTTCCACTGGCCTTTTGGTTACAAGACTAATTTTCTAAATTAGTATAACCTTTCAACTATTTAATCTCATTTTGTATGCATTTTTGAGGTCTCTTGCTATTTTAAATAATTACCTCAAACGGTATACTTTTTTACTAGCAATCACCTTACAAATTCCATTTAAGCTGCCTTAGGGGTATTTTTGTCATTTCTCTTCACAAAAAGCCTTAGAATATTATTTCTCATTTTTTGGGATTTTCTTGGAATTTTTGGTATCCTCTTCCATTTTTACCCCTATTGGTTATAACTTTCTGAATTTAAAGTTTAGTCCCTACTTGGACTTAACTTCATATAATCCTCTCTTTGAGGTTTCTAATTTAACCCTTGGCCTGTTTCTACTCTCTTTTCTCTTTCTAGGCCCTTAAGACTTTACTGGAGCCTCTAGCCTTAATTATACTTGAGCCCCTGAAAACTTTCACTTTGCAGTTTAGTCCCTTAACTACTTTTGACTTCATTCCTCATCTTTGGGATTTCTGCTCAAAAAGGGCCTAGTAACCTACCTTCTTTAGACTACTTTCAGGGCTTCTAGGCCTTAAAATTGAGATGTGACAATTCCCCCCTTCTAAAAATTTTGTCTTTGAAATTTCAAGGCTAAACTTCTAGTTTGACTATCACTAAGAGGTTACTCGAGGAGAATGTCTCTTTCTATTTCCCTATTTAGCATGCATGGGTATATCCTAATCAGGGCTTATAGCTCCAAAACCTCAAATGGTCCCATGTACTTTAGCATCAACTTTTCCACTTTAATGGTTTCCGCCTACTATCGTCCTAACCTTCTGTCTGCTCTGAGTCGTAAGCAACTTCTACTTAACTAGCTGTATTTGCTCAGAGGTTCAGTCAATTACTTTTGGATCTCAACTTCCCTTTCTCTAAGTTCTGTCTAGCAAATCAGGGATGTATACTTTCTCCCTTGCAGAACTTTGAATGGGACCATTTGAAGGCTGGAACAATAGCTATTATTATGAGCAAACTCCACCAGTGGTGGGTACTTATTCCAGTTTCTTTTAAAATCCAAAACATATGCCATCAACATGTCTTCTGGATCATTTGCTTTGTTTGCCCATTCGGTTGCAGTAATCAACCATACTGAGACTCGATTGGGTTCTCATGGCTTCTTACATCTTTTCTGGAATCTAGACATAAACCTTAGGTCTTTATCCGACACGATGTCCTTTAGTACCCCATAAAGTCTAACGACCTCCTTAACGTATAACCTTGCTAATATCTCTGGCAAATACTTTAACTTTAATTGCCAGGAAATGGACCAACTTGTCAATTGATCAACTATGGCCCATGTCACGTCGTAACCTGACGATGTGTGAGGTAATTCTATAATAGAACCCATAGAAATGCTATCCCAATTCTACTCAGGGAGATCTGGGTTTGTAGAAATCCTAATGATTTTTGATACTCTATCCTTATTTTCTAGCATGTGAGGCATCTTATCACATATTGGGTGACATCTTGTCTTATACCGGGCCATCAAAACCTCTGCTTAATGTCTTAGTACATCTTGGTCATTCCCGGTTGAATCGTGTACTTACTCTTATATGCCTTATCAAGAATTTGCTTCCTAAGACCATTTATTGGAGGGACCTATGTTCTTCCTCTATATTTTAATATTCCCTCAGTTGAGATTTCAAAATCTCTTGTCTCGTTGTTTAATACTTTAGCTCGAAGGGTCCCTACTGATTCATCCTTTCTTTGAGCTTCTTTAATCTAATTGGTCAACAAGACCTTCATTCCTATTCCTTTTGCTGCATCAGATGTCAACTGCATCTGATAGATAGGACCCTAATCTTTTATATCTTTTAACAATTCACCTTCTTTAATCATTAGGGTTGCCATCTGCACTACCTTCCTGCTCAAGGCATCGGCCACTCCATTGGCCTTTCCTGGATGGTACTTAATCTGGTAGTCATAGTCATTGAGTAGCTCTATTCATCTTCTTTGCCTTAAATTCAGCTCTTTCTGATCTTGTAGGTACTTGAGGCTCTTATAATTGCAGAGCAGTACTATGGTTACACATACAAATAATGCCTCCATATCTTTAAGGCAAAAACAATTGCTGCTAGCTCCAGGTCATGTGTGGGGTAATTCTCCTTATGAGACTTTAGCTGTCGTGAGGCAGAGGCATCAACTCTGCCTTGCTACACCAGCACGCATCCCAATTCCTATTTACTTACATCTGTGCACACTACATACGATAGTGTTAGATTAGGGATCACTAGTATAGGAGTGGAGGTTAGCCTTTGCTTTAGCTCGTGAAAGCTCGCCTCACACTTACTGTCCCACACAAGCTGCTGATTCTTCCTGGCAAGCTTCGTTAGCGATTGGGCAATCCTAGAAAAGTCCTGTAGTAACTTGTCAACCCTAAGAAACTTCTT
The DNA here is from genome assembly GCF_004799145.2 of Neltuma alba. NCBI lineage: Eukaryota > Viridiplantae > Streptophyta > Magnoliopsida > Fabales > Fabaceae > Neltuma > Neltuma alba. The sequence goes on along the minus strand of NW_021634101.1, from coordinate 36,430 downwards.
ATCTCTGTTACCATCTTGGGCTGTTCTCAGTTGAGCACTGTCTCAGCTTTACTGGGATCCACGGCCACACCTTCTTTCTTAATTATGTGGCCTAGGAATCTAACTTCATTCAACCAAAACTCATCTTTAGTAAGTTTGACGTGGAGCTGTTTCTCTTTTAGTGTACTCAGAACAATCCTTAACTGCTGCTCATGTTCCTCTCGAGATTCAGAGTACACAAGAATGTCATTGATAAAGACTATGACATCCAACCTAGGTATGGGTGAAAATCTAGTTCACATAATCTATGAAAGTACTAGGGGCATTAGTTAACCAATAGTATCATTAAGAACTCATAGTGTCCATAACAAGTCCTAAAAGCAGTCTTCGGAACGTCCTTGATTGAAGTGCCAGACTATCACCTTCTGGATTGTCAAGAAAGAGACTTGCACCAGATAAAATGCACTATATGATGCAACCAGTTGTTCTTCTCGAGGAGCTTGTTATTGAAAATCCTAGTCTAACTTGGTTTTCAAAAACATTGTAAAAAGGGGGTTTTAGTGGTTTTAAAAGTGGTGCAACAAATGTAAAGTGCAGAAAGTTAACTATTTTTGGTATTTTAAATGAATAAAGAAATGTTTTGGATTAAAAGGGAATTATGGTTAAATAGTCTTTTGACGATGAAAACTCAGCTGTCACTGCTTTTTAGAATGATTAGGAGTTTTGGAAAACCTCTAAGTCTGAAGAAAACCCCAAGTAATCACTTGGGTCCAATGTCTTAATTAATAAAAACTCACTTTAATCAAAGTCAATTAACATCTCTTAAGACACTGCTGAAAACCCCTTAGAGTGTAGATGAATGAATGATGCAAATATTCTCTGAATGTCAATCGACAAACACAAAATACCAAGGATGCAAATTAATCTCAATAATCACTAAAAATCAAACTGGACAAGGATTCAAACTGAAATATTATATAGATTAATCAACATTAACATCATCTAACCTAAATACAATAGAATAGTCTAAACACTAGATTTACGATCATAAACCAAATTTGATACAAGTGCAGAAAGTTCCTAAATCTAGAAATATTCAACACAGCATTAAACAAAGGTTTAGACTATAAAAAGAAAACTCCCTGATTAGATCATTGAGCTCAAGCTTCGTTCTCCATCACCAAGAGGCTAAGGGGTTTAACCTCTCATGCCTTCAAACCAATTGCAATCGCTCCAGGAATGAACAGCCACGGTTGAAGCTAAAAATGAAGTTGGAAAAATGGATAAGAAGGGTGTTAGAATGGTTTGATTGGTCCTAACATTTCGAAAAATGATGAAGAGATGAAGAAAAATGGAAGTTTTGGGTGTAGGATTAATAGAGACTTGAGATGAAATGATGGTGGCTCAACCTTGTGCAAATTTACAGAATGGAAGAGTGCTTTTTCGTGGTGGCTGCCCCCTTAGGTATAGAAGCTTAGAAACCTATTCCAATCTCAAGGGGGTCAGGTCGCGACCTGATAGGTTCTATGTTGTGACCCTAAAAGACAGAGAGCTCTCGTCTTGACTTGGGTCCAAAATGCATAATTTCACTAAGAGGCATCTAGGTTGCGACCTAAGGAGTCCATGTCGCGACCTGGGGAGACAGAACACTCCCAACTTTTGTGTTTTGGTCTTTGTAATATTTTGGCTCCATCCATGCTCCATCATGATTCTTGGGTCCTTCTCCACTTGCCTGAAAATCACAACAAAGATCTTTGTAAAGACCAACTGAATACAGATCAAGGCAATTAAAATTTAGAAGAGAAAAAAATGGCCCTTTTACCCTTTAAACAACAAAATGCAATGCGTGACTCAATCAAATGGATATGAATGCACACATAATGAGGGTAAAATTGTTGCAAAACATTGGAAAACACTTGGAGAAGGACCTAAAATCTACCATAAGCTTGTAATGAACCTAAAATCTCCACTACTATTCAGCATCCATGTAAAGAATCAAGAGGACTTTTGGGGTTATAGTGATGGAAAGGCTAAATGGAATAGAAAACGGTGAAATCGAGTGTTAAGAATTAAAGAAATGTGAGTTAAATAACATCTATTTTTAGTCAAGGAAGTTCAGATCCCAACCTTCTATCACTAAGGGAATACTTTATTCAATTTTATTTTGCTGTGATAGCTTATGTATATATAAGGAGTATTTCTTTACTTTTTTCTCCTTTTTTTTTCCTTTTTTTTGTTTTTTCCCCTCAAAACTGAAATAAAAGTAAAATTCCCAATTAAGACCAATGAAGATCAGGAAATCATAATTGTCGAGACGGATTCAACTCAATTAACATCGTTCAAAACACTCGAAATGGTAGACAAAATAAAGGAAGTGTAGGCTCAAAAAAATGGTGAAGTAACAGATAAATGGTTGTGGATTATGTTTAGGTAGAAAGGTGTAGAAAAGAATGCCTCTATCATATTTAAAATCATAAATGCACACGTAATTTTGACTCAAGAGCTCAAGAAACAACAATTGCTCATACAAGAAGTTTCAATCAGTATGCACTAGTCACAAGGCATTAAGACACTTATCACAAAAGCAACCCATGAGATGAGGATTAAAAAGATCAAGATAATCACTTAAGAACATACTTGAATCCCAAAAGTGACTATAAAGTCTTCAGAAAAATCATTTTCAAAATCCAATATGCTTAAAAGTTTAAGGATGGCATGGTTTTCAAGAAAAACTATTTGATGCAATCAGGGTATATGAAAAAAGGTAAAGGTTTGCTTGAAAAAGATGCAAAGGTAGTTTAAAAAGGTTCCTCCTACACAGTAATGTCAAAAAGCAAAGAGAAGGGTAACGGTGCACAGTAAAAGAGTCCAGGTCGCGACCTTATTGAGGTTGCAACCTGGGTAAACAGAGGCACCAGGTCAGGAAAGAGGGATGAGGTCGGGACCTGAAATCATATGAGGTCGCGATGCAAAATCACAAAAAGCCCTCCCTAGCCAAAGTCACTCTTCAAGTTGCAACTTGAAGTAGTGAGGTTGCGACCTGAAGTCACAGAGACTACTAACGCAAAAAATTTCAAACTATGGCCACAATTAACAAGTAAAAACCCTTTCAGCAAGCATCAAATGATCTAATTCACAGCAATTCACCATCTACAATCAATTCAAAGCCAAATAATAATGATGAAAGATTGGATTTTCAAAAAAAATTTGTCAAAAATTTTGAAACAACCACAGAAATGATGCAACAAAGCAAAATGAATTCCTTCCCCACACTTAGACTTGATAGTGTCCTCACTGTCAACAGAAAAGGGAAACAGAATTGCAATAGCCACAAAAAAACAAAGTAAACCAGCCACTCATTGCAGAAAAGTTAACATACAAAGGAAATGTAGCTTTTGAGTACCAGGATTACAGGACAGAGCAAAAAATGAAAAAAAGAAAAGAAAAGAAAAGAAAAGAAAAACACAGCAACAAAACAAAAAGCAAAAAGCTTCTAGCAGCAAAGGTTTTAATCGTCCTCCACTCTTCTTTCTTCTTCAACCCTGACATCTTCTCTTGCTTGGACATTAGCTTCTCCCATTTCAGCATCAGTAGGAGCAATAGCAGCAACATCAGAAGATTGCCCCGGACCCTCACTAAAAAAGCTAGTGGCAGGAATGGTGTTCTCCCAGAAAGCCCGTTCATACTCTCGGGGGAAGTTGACCTTAAGAGCCTTGGCCATCTCCAACATCAGAGGATCCATAAACCTCTACCTTCTGAACTCATGAGACATAGAGATAGCTTTGTATGCATCGAACTCCTTGCTTAGGTTTATAACTTGTTGACTGAGTTCGGTAATCTGATCATTTAAAGAGGTGAGGTTGAAACTAGAGCCACCCTTAGCTGCCACTTCTTCTGGTTCTTCCCTAATCACCCTTTTCCTCTCTTCCCTTCTCTATTGGATTTGGAGACAACATAGCATCTGGTCGTGAGAGGGTCTAAGAGAGAGTCAGAGGGGCGCGTTGCTATCTCATGTGCTGCACACAAATCAGTAATCAAGTGCGAAAACACCATAAGAGTTCAGGCATTATTGATATAGCGATCAATCTAGTCTAGGGCAATAATGGGAATATCAATGAGCTGCATGGTCATTAGGAGATGTAGCAGAAGTGCACCCTCTTTAGAAACATCAAAAATGTGGGCTGATGGCATCACATTATAAACCATAAAGTTCAGCCAAATCCTGGCTTCATCATTCATGTGCTTGCGTGCTCGAAAACTTTCTACCTACTTTCCTTTATGGTCTACCCAGCTTCCCCTGTCCCGATAGTTTAGAAGACCTTTGCCCAGGAAACTTCAGTAAGTCTGATCTTCTATCACTGGTACTCACAAACAGGGACATCAGGCAACTTGTAGAACTTCTTAACAGCCTCCCAAGTTAAGAAACATTCACTGCCTCTAAAAGTGATCCCCCTATGTTTGTCCATAGCAAAGCAAGTGTAGAATTCTCTCACCAATGTCAAATTGGCCTTATTCCTCTTCTTCATAAGTTCCCCAAGACACCTTTGTTTGGCAAGCTCATAAAAATGGTACTGCTGCGTTTGTGGAAAATATCACTCTTGAACTACCCCCTGTTGGTAAACAATTCCACAACTTTCTTCCTTAGAAGTCTAGTCTCCTCACGAGGGCAAAGCTTCTTCTTCGAGCTTGAAGACTCAAGAGTCTTGGTGCGAGGCATCTAGGCACAAAGCAAACAACCAGCAAGCAACCAAAGTAAACATACAAAACAAACAAACATAGGAAAAGAAACTAAAAACTACACTAAGCCCAGAAACCAAGCACTCCCCCACATTAGGCCTACATTTACCTATTGCTAGACTCACTTAAGCAAAACAGTTGAAGATTTTGAACTGGGACATTTGTATTTTAAAACTAATAGGGAAATTATGAGAAAACCCAAGTATTCATAATTTTCAATTGCCCCTCCATTTCTTGCTAACCTTTGATATGTAAAGTTAAGATCCAATAAGAAATTGCAGTTTTGAAATATTAGAGGTAAATTAAGGGTTTAAAACCTCCTCTGTGAACTCAGGTCGTGACCTGAGAATAGTAAAGTCACGACTTGAACAAACAGAGGGAACTTCAAATTTAGAAAGGTTCGAGGTCACGACCTGAAAACAGTGAGGTCGCGACCTAAACCCAAAAAGTTCAGAAAAAGTAGCACGAACTAGTTTGCTTAAAACCAAATCTTTTTTAGAAAATACAGTCCCAAGCAGTCTAAAAATTAGTTAAACAATATTTTCAATGTCCAGTAATACTCCACTCAACCAAAATCAAAGCCCTAACAAAAACAACACTATCTATGTACAAAAACACAGAAAACTAAACCAGAAAGAACAGAAAAACTGAAAATGAAAAGGAAAGATTAAACAGACCTTGAGAGAGTGGAAGGATAGAAGGACTGAATGCAAGGTGGGGATAGGATTGTTCACGAACTGCAGGAGGTGGCTTTCACAGTGGAGGTACTCAGAAGTTGCAGAAACGGAAGAATAGAACAACTGAACGGTTGGAGAAGGAGCAAACTATTACAAAGGGCTAAGTGGTTGCGACTTTGGAGGGAATTTGAAAAGCTGCGACTATTAAAGAATCCAAGATGGGGGTCGCGACTTCAGGAAAGGAGTAGCTGTGGGAGGAGAGAGTTGAACGTGGGGGAAAGGACATGGGAAATAAACTGAAGGGAGGGTTAGGTGGTTTTACAAAAGAAGGCCTAGGGTTTTTAAGTTTGGAATGAATGGAACTTGAATTCAGGGTAGGTTCAAGGGAAAAATGGTAACTAGAGTGGAAATAAGTGGGGGTAAAGAGGTGAACACGAAGAAAAACACTGACTTTTCATGTCAGGTCGCGACCTTATGTAATTGAGGTCGTGACTTAACTAGAGAAAAGGGCTTTTAGGATTTCAGAAAATGCTCCAGGTCGCGACCCAAAACAACCTAAGTCATGACCTAAACTCACAGAGAGCCTCTACCCATTGTCTTCCCCAAGTCACGACCATACATAATTAAGTAGCGACTTGAACACACAGAGAACTCCCAACTTAGACTTACCTCCCATGTCGCGACCTGAAAACAGTGAGATCGCAACTTGAGTGCACAGAGAGGCTGACACTCTAGATGTAACACCTTATGTTTATACCAATTAACTTGCCTTGTGAAAGCATTTGGAATCACTTTTGAAGACTTTAAGTTATGAAAAATCAAGTTTGAAAATTTTCTTTTGCGGATTACTATTCATTGTAACCCAAAAATGTGGCAAACTTCGAAAATTCATAACTAATTGTAGAAAAATCAAAATCAAGTGATTCCAAGTTCTATGGAAAGCCCTTTGGATAAAAATTTGAGAAAAAATAGTTTCTAGACTGATTGTCTTAAAATTCGAGCCCCGTTTTTCTTGAAAAAGTTACTGTTCATCTGGTTATTTTTCCATTTTCCACTTATTTTAGCCCAACTTTGGAAGGGCATAACTTCTTGTGTGGTTATCAGATTCAAGTGAACTAACTCTCATCTTAAAGAGAAAAATCCCATCTATTTGCTCACTGAAACTCATGGCTATACTCACTCGATTGCTTAATTTGACTTTGGTCAAAGTTTAGGTCTATAATGTTGACTTTTATCCCCCTTGGAAGGATAAGTTATCTTACTTGACCAATTACTTGCATACTAATTCTCCTACCATATAATCATGCATATTGGACAACACTAGCATGCTTTCACATATTAACACATAAGCTAGCATATATCCATAACTTAAAACCTTAAAGCATAGTCTTAATTACATTCATCCAACATAAGGTTTTTCTTCATTCTTCTTCTCTTCTTGAGGCAAACTTAACTCTCCACTATAGCTACTTCTTTTACTTTGCTCTTGGAGGTTGAAGGCCCTAGGGTTTGTTAAGTATAGGGGTAAGATTCTTGGAGAATCTTAGTAGTACATTGCATATATTACTATGGTTACCCATCACCATGTAATTCAAGCTACATGCACACGTACATACTTGAGTATTATGTACTTGCCATGAAAAACATAACATCATAACATAACATATCATCTCAACCTTGCATAAACCAAGGTATATATGCATGGAGGCATCATGGCATAACATCATAACACATAGCAATGAACATACAATGTATAGTAACTCTAACAAGCAATGGAATGCAAAAGCTACCTTGTTGGCTCTCCTTCCTCTTGAACTCTTTTCTCTTGACTAGATCTTTGACCCTTTGTTATGTATAGCCTATTAGGCAACCAATGACATAACATTAAGCATTACTTCAATTCCATAACTTAACATAACCCCTTAAACCCTGTTTTTCTTGACTTTTAGGGTTTATTTTTCTAGCTTTGATTCTTGAAATTTCTTAGGCCTTCCTACATAATTTTCCATGTAGAATCCATTTATCATATTAGTTTTATGAAAATCTAATCCCTTCCCATTGAACTTGACTTGGCCGAACCATAGGGATAAATAGGTTCAAAATTTTCATTTCAATTTTTAATGCTTCCAACATCTCTTTCTTGGTATACACCTACACTAAATCATCATTTAAACTCATTGGAAGCATCAAATTGAATTGAAACATATTCCCTCCTATATTGCTCAATTTGGCCGAACCATATATATAATTATAGGGAAAAGGATTCTCAACAAAACTAACATGTAATCACTTAATCCTTAACCTTTAACCATACTTAATCTTAACCATACTTTATCTAAACCATTCCCTATCATTTTGATACAATTTGGGCAGCACTTCCCCTTAGGAAAATGACTTTCCATCATCATTAAAATAGCACAAAACCCACATATCATTATTATACTTGAAATAGGAGAGTTGTAGAAGCCTACCTTGCTTCCAAATGACTTTCTCTCACTAGAAATCTTCTCTTTCTCTCTCTAAACGAAAATTTGCAAGAGGTTTCCTACTTGAAAGGTGTCACACCTTCATTTTAAACCCCATTATACGTCATTTGGAACCATTTGGAATCGTTATATGATGCTCAAAGTAGGTAAAAACCAAAAATTAAGATTTTGATTTCGGTTACTATTCATGTAACCCCTAAAAATCAGGTCAACTTTGAAAAATCATAACTAAATGTAGAAAAATCAAAACAGAGTGGTTCCAAGTTTCACGTGAAGCTTATGGAATTCTCTACATAGGAAAAATATTCATAGGTATCAATTCCTCACAGATCAATACCAGTTTCCACGCAATTATGTATTGTTCATTTGGGTAAATTCTGAAATTTCTAGTATTTTTGCCCAACTTTGAAAGGGCATAACTCTTTCCACAAACTTCCAAATTTAGTGATCTACCACTTGATTTAAAGATAAAAATATGATCTATAAGTCTGCGAAATTTCAAATCCAGATTCAAACATTTTCTATTTATTTTGTATGCACCAAGTTTGGTCCTTTCTAGTCAAAAGTTATCCCCTAATTATCCTTGTTTTGGCTCTTTCTTAACTTTTTACCCATTCTTAATCCTGTGGGACTTAACACATGCTTGAACATACATTCTACTATACTTTCACATGTTTAAACATAAGCATACATGCTTGACTCCCATTAGGAGCTATCATCCAACAGACATTTCCAAAGTCAAAATATTACATAACAAGTTCCAACATTGACACTAGAGTACATTGATTGTTCATTAGACCTCCGGGACAACTTCCTTGCCTTTGCCCTTGCTTGAACTCCCTCCTAGGTGGTGTTAAACATAAGAGTGAGATTTCAAAGAAATCCCAGTAGCAAGGAATCACAATTTATCATGCATTCCTGCAAACACTACGTGCAATGTGTTTGTGCATTTATCTTGCTTATGTGTTCATGCTTTTATGCCATGGAAAGTAAGCTATCATACACATATTCAGTGAACATAATGCCAAGGCAACATAATTCAAACATTGCAATCAACATTTGCAATAAAGCTTCGTCACATCATGGCACCCATTGCACACATACACATTATAACACATCAATGTAAGCAAGAAAGCAATCAAATGTAATTCAATGCTACCTTTTGGTACTTGGTCCTTGATTTCCTTTAAGTTCAAGATGTTTTCTTGAGTATTTGGCAAGGTACCTATCAAACCAATACCAATTCCAATCATTCAACAATTATTCAAACACATTCCACATTACTTAAACAATAAATCCTTTTTCTTTGGATTTTTGGCCTAATTGTTTTCCCTTTGATTCAAGAAACCCCCTTGGCCATTCCTACATGATTTTTCATGTAGAATTCAAATATCAAATCAAATTTTACAAAATCAAATCCCTTCCTTAAATTCTGATCAAAACAGAAACGAATTTTTTTACAAGGAAAGATGTCAAAATTTCCAACTTGATTTCTAATGCTTCCAAATTCACTTCCTCCATATAACCCTACACAAAAATGTCCAAGGAGTTCAATGGAAGCATCAAAACCATCAAAATCCAACCTTAAGTCCCTGAATTCCAAAATGGACGAACACACCCCTTTTGGTTCCTAAATTTCCATATTTGATTTCAATGAATTAAAACATACTTCCATAGCATAATCCTACACAAAATCACATTTTAAATCCATTGGAACCATTCAAATTTATTGAAACAATTCCTACCCTTGAGTTCTTGAGTTGGCCGAACTGAATACTCATAGGTCCTAGGGTAATTTCTTCCATAACCCATTCAAAACAGCACCATACATCAACAACACAAGCTCATACTCAATTTGCTATCCTTTCCTAGCACTTCCAGCATAACAGAAATGAACAGCACTTCCCCCTCACTTTAAGTCACGGTTTGGCCAAGGAAAAAGCATCAAATTAAAGCCTAAACATACCTCAAGGAGTCTTGGATTAAAGCTTGATGATAAACCTTGGATTGGAGGTGATTTAAGGAGTGTTTGGAAGCCAAGAAGAAAGTTGTGCAGAACCTCCCCTCTATTGTCCCAATTCTGTCCGAATTTTGAGTGCCTTGTGGGGCTATTTATAGAGCTCATTTGCTGCCCAAAAACCTGCCCTTGGGCAGCTATTTCTGCCCCAAATTAAGTGCTAAGGTCAGCCAAAATGAAGGACAAATCCTAGCCACACATGCTTTGACTTACTTTCCAAGAGAGTTGATCCAATGGTTGAAAATTTGCCCAGCACACAAGCCAGCTGTTCTGATCATAATGAGCACGAATTTGGGCCTTTTTGGATGCTAACTAAATGGTAAAAACTGATTAGGAAGCAATGGAATTGGTTAGGGTAATTTAAAAATTCATTTGGTCACATAATACCCGATTTCTTGCCCTCTACTAGGAAAAATAGCTAGGGGCTTCAAAAATTCCATATCTTTTCATGATAATTCTCTATTTATTCCAAAAGTGGGATCTGGAAGTTTTGGGAATTTTTCAAGACCTCTAGGTATTTATTTCACATTTTTTCCAAAATCGGGTCTTTACTGATAGAAGTTCGGAAGTAAATTCCCCATAAATTATTTTCTGCATTTTCAATGCTTGGAAACAATTTTATAAATTCATAAATATTCCTAGGGAGTGTATCCATATTTTTCCTTGAATTTTTGGAGCCCTTAGGTAATTAAAATAATTATATCACTTTAATTCCCCTTTATTTTTCCCTATTTTCCCAAAAATAATTAATTTTTTGGGAATTTTCACCAAAATTTATTTTGGGCCATTCTCACTCCCAAAACATCATAGGTGACTCAAAAACCTCTAATTCCACCTTTTCTATTTTTAGGGAATTCTTAAGAACTTTTTTCAAAATTACCATTTTGCCCCTAGGGATCCGATAAAGTCAGTTTCGTCCCATTTTGGGTTTCCATGCTTTACTCATACCTTATGCTTATCAATCATATCTCATTTCTCACATTCCCATTACTAGGGTTTCAAATTTTGGGATGTTACAAAAGGCTTCACACAAAATGAACATGTGGGAGGGGGTATTTATAGGCTTCCTTTTTCATTAATTCCACATTTGTCCTTCTTGCATAAGACTTAATCTTAGCCCTCCAATTTTTACCTCTTTCCACATGTACAAATCTTAGGCTATGTGGCTTAATATGTTGACACTTGGATGGTGAGTCATTAGGGCTTATGTCATCTTTCTTATCCATTAAGATTAATTAGACTTTAATCAAGGTTAACTCTCTTAATTCCTTGATTAACTTGGCTAATTACCCTTCTAGAAACTTTTGACTTTTCAAAGATAGATAGTTAAATCCTAGCCATCCAATGAACTATGTTTGCCACGTGTCACGATCCTACGGAAGATGACTTAACCATAATCATTTTACTTATCCCTAATTAAATTTTAATCCAACTTGATTTAGTATTTTCTTTTCCTTTTTCTTTTTAGTTTCTTTTTCCCTTTCTTGGCCAATTTAGGCGTGACATGTGTCCTTGACATTCTATTAGAAATTTTACCACCCCGGTTGTCCTGACAGTCTACTGAATCGTAATATAATATTGGTCTATTTTATCTGATAGCCGAAAAAATCTAGTATCTTAGAATTCTTATATCAGATCACCATTAATTATATCTCAGTAAAGGGAACTTCCTTGATTAATTTCATAATTTTTCTCCCCATATAACTCTTTAAATTTCCGTTTCCATAAAAACAAACAATCTACCTTTACATCCCAAACTGAGTCATAAACTTATAAATTCCTTTTAAGTCAACTCAAGGGCATTTTCATCATTTCTCCTCATATACAGGCCTTAAAATGTCATTTTCCATTTTTTGAAATTTTCTAGAATTTTTGGGTATTACTTCCATTTTTACCCATTCTTAGCCCGAAACTTTCCAAAAATTATGGTTTTGCCCCTAATCAAGTAAACCTCATAAATCACCTTATTATGACCTCTATCATAACCTTGGTCTAAACTAACCTCTTTTCTCATTTCTAGGCCTCGAAACTTCACTGGAGCCTCTAACTTTCTTTACGTTTTAGTCCCTAGAACTTTCTCTATTTACAGTTTAGTCCCTGAAACCCTTCAACATTCCTTTTACATTTCTGGGACTCCTGCTCATAGGGATTTAGTAGCCTACCTATCTTAGGCTAATCCGAGTATTCTTAGGCCCAAAACTTGGGGTGTGACACTAGACCCTTAAAAACTTCAAACCTAAGTCCTTAAACCAAAATCACTTACCAAATTGCCCACCATAACATCCCAACTCAGCAATCCATCATCAAATTCTTAACTCAAAACAAAACTCCAAAAGCAAGTAATGGAAGATTGGGAAAAACTTTCAAAAGTTTGAATTTTTTTTTCAAAATTTTGGCAAATTTTAGCAAGAACTACCCATGACAAAGCACAACCCAACAACCAAAACACATAACCACTTTTAAGAACTCCCTCCCCCTACACACTCAAAGCAATGTCTACATTGCGGCACATAGTCACACCAAAGCACAAAGCCAAAACACAAAACAACAAAGGTGGAAGTTGTGAAGTTCAGTTCATGACTAAAGCACAACACGTCACCCTTCTAGAGAGAGGAAAAGAGCTAAGTGCAAAGGTGGTTAAACTCAAGAATACGAAGAGTGTGTGGTGGTGACAGAATAGAAGCACGATTACAATCATATTAAACACAAAGCCAAGGGAGATTATTGAAAACAAACATAGAACAAACTGAATTTAAAACTACTTCTACTGAGGACATCTCTTCCATAGTCTCTAAAATTCACAGCAAGATAATTTAAGCATAAGTAAATTCATGTGAATAGTAGAAGTAAAGGAAAGGGACGACCTGGCCTTAAGAAGGCGGTGCGGGCTCTTTATAGAGCTCGAGGAGATGATCGTTGCACTAAAACATTTTGCCCGTGGCCTCCTTCTTGAGCTCTATCATCCTGAAGTTATGCACTTTCATCACAATGTAGGGTCCATCCCAGCTCGTCTTAAACTTATCCGTCTTAAATTTCAATCGAGCTTGATACCTCAACACCTTATCACCCTTCTTAAACTTCTTTCTTAAGATGTTGGCATCATGGAAAAGCTTGGTTTTTTGCTTCTAGATGTCTGAGCTGTTGTAGGTGTCTAACCGCATTTCTTTAAGTTCTTGAATTTGAAGGAGTCGGTTTAGGCCAGTTGTCACACCTTACTTATATAGTACCTTAGCAGTCATTTAAAACCATTCCAAACCACTTTGGATAGTCTTAAACTTAAAAATTTCAATTTGGACGTTAATTTTCGGAAAATTACTATTTACTGTCCAGTTTTCAGATTACAGGTCCAACTTTGAAAAATCATAACTAATTCTAGAAAAATCGTATGGAGGTGTTCCAAAATTCTACGGAAAGCTCTTTCAATGATCTTTAAGGGAAAAATATTCAACTGAACTCATCCTCATTGAAAACGTACAGTTTATTGGATTAAGATTACTATTCGTTTGGTAAAATCTGGACTTTCCAGATTCTACGCCTTAACTTTGAAAATTCATATCTCTTTGTATACATATCTAAATGAGATGATTTACCACTCATTTTAAATCTTGGGATGTGCAATATAAGTATACCAAATTTTGTAACTTAACCCATTCATATGATAGGTCAAACTGAAGCTTGAAACTAACTGCTCTATGACCTACGTTTTATCCCTTAACATTTCTTTACTTTAATTCTTTTTATTTCTTTGGCATACCTAACATGGGCTTACTTTTTCTCATTCATGCTCATACATTTCTATACACATCATAAGCTTTATAATTAAATACATGGCATTCACAACATAAGTCATAACATAGGAGAATTATACATTGAAAATAATATCAATCATTAGCATCAATAACTCTCCACTTCTTCTCCTTGCTTCTCATGCCATTAGTGCCCACCATTGATTGACCTAAATGGTTGGTTAGGGAGGGGGTGAGATTCAGGAGAATCTCAGTAGCAAACAATACCATATTAATCATGCTAAATGGATGCTCATGCACTACACGCAACTTGTTTATTCTCTTGTTAATTAGTGACATACTAGCATGCTTAAAGCTAACTTCTTGATGCATGGCCATGGAGACATAATCTACTCATCATGAATAGCAATTACAGCAGCTAAAACATGTCACAATAACATTCAATAACATGTACACGGCAACACACAAGCATACAACATCAAGTAATGACAATAGGTAAGTTCACTACCTTGCACCTCAACCCTTCCTCTTACTTTTCCTTTGACTCCCTTGACTTTCCAACCATGTTAGCTTTTGGTCAACATCATCAAATATCCTCTTGGATGTTCCAAAGGTCCTAAACATAGTCATAATGATCATACAATCTATTAGGACCACTAGATTACATAAAGTTCAAAGCTAGCTCTCTTGAACCTCAACCCTTTCTCTTAGTCTTAGGGTTTTCTTTCTAGCTTTTCTAACACAAATCTCATCATTTCCCATCCTTATGATCCATTTCTTGTCAATTAGGACCACTTTAGATGGCTTTATATTCAAGAATATGAAATCTGGAAATTTTGGTTCGCGGGTACTGTTCACGCAGAATCTCCAGAATTTTTGCTCAACTTTCAAAATTCATAATTAAATCTAGAAAAATCCAAATTGAGTGCTTCCAAGTTTCAATGAAAGATACTTAAGTTAAATTTGAAGGAAAAATAGTTTCAGGAACCAATTCTACGCTGAACAGCACCGGAATTGTACGGAACTCGACACTCTTCTAAAAGTTCAACACTGTTTCCAGATTTCAATCTCTAACTTTGAAAAATCACCATAAATCGTACACATATCCAAATGGAGTGTTCTATGCATGGATTTAAAGCTCACAGAGTGTACTTTAAGCATGAAAAATTTAGAAATCAGATATGAACAGTAACTAATTCGAAATAGGCATCAAATCAGATGCTATAGCCACCACATACCTTGATCTTGAAGCTTGAACTTAGGTGGACTTTCTCTCACTAGAAATAGCTCTTTCTCTCTCTAGATGCAAGAGTGGCAGAGTTTCCCCTATAGATCCTTGCTTGGCTGATAGAAAGGGTAAGGGCAATTTTGGAACTTCAAGTTGACTTTTACATCATCCTTGCATCATCTTCTTGCATCATGCTTACCTCAACCTTCTAGAAGGTGCCAAGTGTCATAAAAGTGGTGGAGGAAAAGGGAGATCAAATCCTAGCCATTGGATCAAACTTGTTTCATAAGCTTCCTCCGAATTTACTTGGCCCATGTTTCTCCGGCTTTCTTTATGGCCTTCCGGAGTTCAGAAAATTCTTCTGTCTACTCCATAAATTCCCTTTAATTTTAGAGAATATCTATGAATTTTCTCAGGCCATAACACTTCCTCGAAACCTTGCATAAAAATTTATTTACTAAAATGCCCTTTTATCGGCAAAACCGGCTCTTTAATTTATTAAAGCCACTCCACTAGCCTTTTGGTTGTGGGACTAATTTTATAAATTAGTACAGCCTTTCAACCATTTAACCTCATTTTTGTATACTTTTTTGAGGTCTCTTGCTATTTTAAATAATTATCTCAAATGGTATACTTTTTACCGGTAATAACCTCATAAATTCCACTGAAGCTGCCTCAAGGGTATTTTCGTCTTTTCTCTTCACAAAAGAGCCTTAGAATATTATTTTCCATTTTCTAAGATTTTCTTGGAATTCTCTGTGTACTCTTCCCTTTTTACCCCTGTTGGTCATAACTTTCTGGATTTACAGTTTAGTCCCTACTTGGACTTAGCTTCATACAATCCTCTCTTTGAGGTTTCTAACTTAACCTTTGGCCTGTGTCTAGCCTCTTTTCTCTCTCCGGGCCTTCAAGACTTTACTAAAGCCTTTAACTTTGATTACACTTTAGCCCCTTAAAACTTTTACTTTGCAGTTTAGTCCCTAAACTGCTTTGCCTTCCTCTCTCATCTTTGGGACTTCTGCTCAAAAGGGGTCTAGTAGCCTATCCTATTTAGGCTACTTTTGATGCTTCTAGGCCCAAAAGTTTGGATGTTACACCAGTTTCCTCCAAATCAGCGTTGCAGCTCTTAACCGCCCAATATGATTGATGCTCCAACTCCATCGGAATGTGGTAGGACTTACCATAGATGATCTAATATGGAGACATACCAATTGGGGTCTTGTGGGCAGTGCGGTAGGCTTACAGTGCATCATCTAGTCACAAGCTCTAGTCTCAGTTAGAGGGCTTGACAATTCGTTCCAAGATGGGTTTGATCTCTCGGTTTGATACTTGAGCTAGACCATTGATTTGAGGATGATAAGGGGTGGACACTCTGTGGGAAACCCCATATTTTGCCAACAAGTTATTGAGCAACTTGTTGCAGAAGTGGGTTCCCTGATCACTTATTAGCACTTTAGGTACCCCAAATCTACTGAAGATGGTAGACTTCAGAAATTTGGAAACTGTAGGTGCATCATCTTTACGTGTGGGGATGGCTTCTACCTACCTAGAGAGGTAATCTACAACTAGGAGAATGTAGGTGTAACTGTGGGAAGGTGGAAAGGGGCCTATAAAATCTATCCCCCAAGTGTCGAAGATCTCGCAGAACAAAATAGGTTGCTGTGGCATTTCGTTCCTTCTACTAACCCTAAACTGTTGGCATTTATCACATGCCTTACAAAAAGTGAACACATCTCTAAATAAGGTAGGCTAGTAAAATCCTACATCTAAAACCTTCCTAGCTGTTTTTCTAGCACTGAAGTGCGCTCCACACAAAGTATCATGGCAAGCCTCCAGAATGGCTCGAGCTTCTACTTCTGGAATGCACCGTCTAATCACTTGGTCAGAACATAACCTCCATAGGTGCGGTGGGTCCCAAATATAATAGGAAGCTTTGCTCCTAAGCTTTTGAGCCTGAAAGGTGGTCAAGTGAGAAGGGATTAGACCAGTAGCAATATAGTTAACTAAGTGAGCAAACCATGGTTGAGAAGCAGACAATGCACATAGAGATTGGTTAGGGAATGAATCAAAAATAATATCAGAATCGATTACTCCCTTGGTTTCTAAAGGTAGTCTACTAAGGTGGTCTGCCATATGGTTGACATTTCCAGCTCTATCTTTCACTTCCATATCAATTCTTGAAGCAATAACATCTACCTCAAGAGCCTCGGCTTCGATTAAGGTTTGTGGAAGAGGTATTTCACTGCTATGTGATCTGTAAACACAACCACTTTGGAATTTATTAGATATGGTCTAAACTTATCAAGTATAAAAGCAATTGCAAACAATTCCTTCTCAGTAGTGGTATAGTTTTTCTGAGTTGTATCTAGAGTTTTAGAGGCATAAGCAATTACTTTCGAAACAGAATTCTCCCTTTGACCCAACATTGCCCCCACACTCAAGTTTGAAGCATCACAAGAAATTTCGAAAGGCAAATCCCAGTTGGGAGAGGTCAAAATAGGAGGAGTAACTAACCTATTCCTCAATTCATCAAAAGCAAGCTCACATGCATGGTCAAATTGAAAATCAACATCTTTTTACAGCAATTTGGAAAGAGGTAAAGCGATTTTATTGAAATCCTTGATGAACCTTCTATAGAACCCCACATGTCCTAAAAAGACCTCAACTCTTTCAAGTTGGTAGGGTAAGGTAAAAAAGATATCACCTCTACCTTGGCTTTATCTACCTCAATTCCTTTTTCAGAAATTAAATGTCCTAGCACGATGCCTTGGTTAACCATGAAATGGCATTTTTCATAATTCAAAACCAGCTTTTTCTCAATGCATCGTGCTAAGATTTGGTCAAGGCTTTTCAAGCAATCTTCAAAAGAATTCCCATACACAGTAAAATCATCTATGAACACATCTATGCATTTTTCAATAAATTCAGCAAAAATGGATAGCATATATTGTTGGAATATGCCAGGAGCATTACAAAGATCAAAAGGAATTCTTTTGTAAGCATGGGTTCCAAAGGGACAAGTGAAGATGGTCTTGTCTTGGTCTCTAGGGTTTATAGGAATTTGAAAATATCTGGAGTATCCATTTAGGAAACAATAATGACTCTTCCCTGCTAACCGTTCAAGCATTTGATCAATAAAAGGTAAGGGAAAATGGTCTTTCCTAGTGGCATCATTCAACTTCCTATAATCAATACAAACTCTCTATGAGTTTTGTACCCTAGTTAGGATGAGTTCATTGTTCTCATTTTTAACTACTGTGATTCCACTCTTCTTTGGCACAACTTGTACCGATGACACCATTCACTATCAGAAATAGCATATATGATTCCAGCTCTCAGAAGTTTATCTATTTCTTTTTTAACCACATTAGAAATTAGAGGATTCAATCTCCTCTGGCTTTGTTTAATTGGCTTGGAATCTTCAGTCAATAAAATTCTATTCCCTTAATGTCAGCTAATTGACAACCAAAGCCTCCCTATTTATTCTAAGGACTCCCATTAAACTAGTTTCTTTATATTCAGTTAAAGAACTAGAAAAAAATGACAGGCAGTTTATTCTCAAGCTCAAGATAAGCATATTTGTGGTTGGGGGGTAAATCTTTTAGTTCTAAAGTTGGGGGTTAAACAATAGAGGGAATCAGAGTAGAAATATCAGTAAAGTTAGAGAAACTTCCCTTTTGAGACCCTTGTAAAATGCACTCGCCAGCTTCACTTGGATCCACTATGCTTGCTTCAATCTTATCGGATGTTGCACAAGCTCAAGTTGGTTTACAGCGGCAACAACCTTAGGTTGGGTTGCCTCCATACCTACATCATTGTTAGAAATTAGATCATTTAAAAATCAGAAGGTATGGGATGTAATCTTGGAATATGTATAAGTAGTAATTGAGTGAGAGAGGGTTGGCCCTTCAACCAAAGTCCTCAAGACATAAAGTGGTGAAGCAATTGAAGTCTAAAATTCAGGGGGTGAAACAGGGGACTCAGGTCACGACTTCATATCCCCAGGTCGCGACCTACTTTCACAGAGGCTACCCTCTCGGATTGTTTAGGTTGAAGTCATGACTTGATGACCTTCAGGTTGTGAGTTAATTTGACAGAGGCCACCTTCTTCATAGTCTTGGTCTGGAGTTTACTCCATTCTCAGCACTCACCACTTCTTGAAAATCTGCATCATTAACTAACAAACTCCTTCCAAGGCCAATGTTAGTTGTAAACGCAGAAATGGAATCAAAATTTGACGGAAAAGAAAAGTCTTGAAAAATGGAAAGCATGCTATTAATTTCTAGAGAATTAATGTATGGCACCTCATCTCCGCAAGGACTGGAAAATGAATAAGTAGAAGAGAGGGAATTGAAATATTCATCATATGCACTCAAAGATGGGTCAAGCTCATAAGATTCATGTGATGATTCAGCAGAAGAATCAATCAATTTAGGTGAACTCATGTCATAACTATCATGCATATGCAGCTCATGCTCATACCTAGCTTGCTCAACAACTAAATCAGCGGCATTTAAACCCATAAATGTAGAATTGTCAAAAGGATAACATATAGCTTCATTCATATTAAAAGTTACAACATGGTCCCCTACCTCCATTGTTATACAGCTGTGTTTCATGCTTATGATAGTCTTAGAGGTTTATAGGAAAGGTCTTCCCAAAATCAAAGTACTCTCATTTGCAAGTTCATTTGACATATCTAAAACATAGAAATCAGCAGGGAATACTAGGTCCTTGACTTGAACTAGAATGTCCTCGATTATGCCCTTAGGATACCTAATAGACCGATCTACCAGTTGGAGCACTACACTTGGGTCTTTAATCCCATCAATCCCTAATGCTAAATAAACTGACCAAGACATGACATTTATAGCAGCTCCTAAATCTAATAACGTTCCCTTGATGTGAACCTTTCCTATGGTACAGGGGATTGTGTAAGATCCAAGATCTTGATACTTAACAGGTAGTTCGGCTCTGAATAAGGATGACACATTAGCACTCACTTGAATTCTCTCAAGGGGCCTAAACCTTTGCTTGTCATTATACAGTTCCTTTAGTAATTTAAAGTATTTAGAATTCCCTCTTAAGAATTGAACTACTGGCAGATTAATTTCCAGCTTGTTAAACAATGAGTAAGCATTAGTAGCCAATTCAGCATCAAACTTTTTCTTACTAGAGAAATAGGCTTTAGGAAAAGGAAGGTTTTTAGCACATACCTCCTTACCTATTGGCTTAGAGGCTCTTTGGTTGCTGGTCTCTGGCTTGTCCTTCTTTTGCTTGTTTTTGTGAGTCAAGAGCTCTAGAGTGCTCTCATCTTCTGGCATAGCTTCTTGAGATGCTTCTTCTAGTGCTTGAGTTGACTTCTTTTCTAGTTCAGTGTGTGCTCTTGCCTTCATCATAAGCTCTTCTTCTTTGGAGCTCTCAGACTTACCAAGCCTTATCAGGGAAAGTGGGGGACTCTCTACCCCTTGTGCAGAATCATCTTTGTCTACCTTTTCACTTTGAAAGTGAACCTTTTTACCACTTCTTATAGTTATGGTGTTGAGGCCCTTTGGATTGATCACTGTATTGGAGGGAATGTTGCCTCCACTTTTAGCTTGTATGTCATTGGCTGCATTAGACAGTTGGGTCAAATGACTCGTGATATCAGTGTTCTTTAAAGTGAGCTCCTCTAGTTTTTTATGAACATCTGAGTTATCTTTCTACATCCCTTGCAATATGGTGGTTATAGAGACAAACTTATCATCACTTTCCTTTATTCGCCCCTCTATGTTTGTCATCTGAGCAGCCATGCTCTTTAAAAGTTCAGAAGTGTCATCTCCTTTCGGCGATAATTAGGATACCACAGTCTATTGCGGAGTTGTCATCACTGCTCTTGAAGGATCTTGAAATGTGCTTAAGGAGGCCCTAGGATTGTGGAACTAATTGAATTAGAACTGGTTTGGTATATTTGCTCCCCAACCCCATTTGAAGTTTGGATGATCTCTCCAACCAGGGTTGTAGGTGTTTGAGTAGGGGTCCCTTTTCTGATATTGCCCCTTTCTTCCTTAGTACATGGCATTCACTTCTTCAACTGGCCCAGGGCAATTTGAGGTAGTATGCATAGGTGAATGACAAACTTCACAACTTGTAGCTACTAGGGCAAGATAATGAGTTTTGTTTAAGCGAAGACTTTCAACTATATTTGCAAGTTTAGACATGTCTTGGGCTAGCTTTACCAAGAGGGGGTCTCTTTCAGATTTGGGGTCTCTTGAATCCCTTGAGCTCACATGTTATCTATTAAGAGCAAAGGTCCTTATTAACTCCCATACAGCCCTTGGTTCCATATTTTCCACATACCCATTTATAGCGACATCCAAGACTTGTGCATCATATGTTGACAACCCATTGTGGAAATATTATACCAAGCGCTACTCAAGAATCTGATGGTTAGGGCACCAGGTAAGCATCTCTTGAAATCTGCTCCAAAATTCAAAGAACGTCTCAAATGGCTCTTACTTAGCTGTTGAAATTTCTTTGCGGGCGGCTGAAATCTCTTTGCGGGCGGTTGAAATCTTTGTGGAGAGGAAGTATTTATCCAAGAATGCTCTCTTCAAACTGTCCATGACTCATATCCACCTAGAGTGATAGGTTCATGTACCATTCTTTAGCTTTGCCTTCCAAAGATAAGTGAAAGACCTTCCATATGATGTCATCAATACTAGCTCCTACTGGCATCATAGACAAGCACTGCATATAAAGAGTCTGGAGGTGTAAGTATGGGTTTCCTCCTCCAAGACCATGGAACTTAGGCAATGAGTGAATCAATTGACCTTTAATTTCAAAATCTGCATTGAATGTAGGAAAAGCACCAGGCATAGGTCTAAAGTTCCTGTCAGATTGAGTTAGTTCTTTAATGGTTCTACCCCTAGGTTGTTCATTAATCTTATTATGGCCATTATTTTCTCCTTGCCCCTCATTACCACCATTATTAGGTCTATTATGGTTACCATTCCCATTCCCACTGTTTAGACCATGAGGAGTGTAACATCTTGAGTTTTATTGATTTTTAATAACCTCTTTTGGTTGATTTTGAGGATAGATTAGTGATTTAATGTTAATCTTGGTGTTTGGGTTGGAATTGAGGCATGTTGGAGGAATAGGTGAACATACCCCTCTCAGGGTATGTTCCAGGGGGGATTGTCTTTTAGGCAGGTTTGGCCGCAGCGAAGTTATAGGGACGCCGCAGTGAAGTTGTTCAGGTGAGTAGGGTTTCCCCTCTCGGGAAGGTTTCACCGTGGTGAAGGTAAGGGTATGCCGCGGCAAAGATTTTCTGGGCGAGAGAGTTTCCTCTCGGGAAGCTTTCGCAGCAGCGAAGATTGGAGTTCGCCGCGGCGAAGTCGGGTTTTCAGGCGAGTAATCCCTCTCTGGATTAGTTCATCGTGGCAAAGTTATGGGTTTGCCACAGCGAAGGAGTCCGAATCTATATAGTCGCGGGAGGGGTTTAGTTGTGCGAAGATTAGAAAAATCTGAGGTAGAGAGAGAGGCTCTGCTAGGGTTTCGCTATTTTGGCTTGGAGGGGGCATTTCTAAGGATCCATTACCTCAAGTAAGTGATTTTAACCTCTAATCTACTTTCTTTCTTGGAATTTCTGAAGATTTATGGTGGAACCCTAGAGTTTTTTAGGTTGTGATGGAATTGAGGTTTTTGACCAATTGTTTTGAGTTTAATTGATTGCTTTGGGTTAGTCTAAGTTTTTAATCGGTGTAGTTTCCTTGGATTTGAAGAACTTGGAGTTTTTGAAGTTAGGGTTTATGAGATTGGGAGGTTTGTGATTGAGGATGACAATGTGGAGATTGATTTTGAGTTTTGTGATTTGGGTTATGATAAGGAGGGTTAAATTGGGTGTTTAATCAGTTTAGAATATTGTTAAGACTTCAATTGTTCAAATGGGCTGTTTGGGTGTTGAATTCCTATAGTGGGTCCTTGAGGTTATGAGTTTTAATTGATGTTTAGAAAGGAATTAAGGTTTTAAATTGATTTTATGACCTTGGAGTGTTGCCTTGATGGTTATACCGTTTGAGTTGGGTAGAGTTTGATTAGAGATAGGAATTTTTGTGTCCCTAAATGTTGTTTTGGCCACATTATTAGTTTGAAAGCTAATACATGATGGTTGTGTGTTTGTGTGCTTGTGTAGACCGGTTGTGAGCCTTGTTGGTGCACGGACCTTATCGTTGGTTGTTATTCCTTGCTTAGGCGAGAGGTAACCACTTTCCAATCCTTAGTACATGCTTCTGTGGTATTGTGAGTAGATTTATGTTTTGTGCTCTGAGTAACAATTATGTTCAAAGTGTATGTTGTATATAAAAAGGAAAACCGTCTTATGGGGTTTCGATTGATGATGAATGAATCTTGGAATTGTGAAAGATATGCCACTGAAAGAAGTTACTTATGAAATGTTCAATTACTATTTGATTATGGTTTGAGCATGATGCATGAATTGGGAATTGGTGAGAGTTTTTTATAGTTACTACCACGTGGTAAGGCCTCCATTAATGCATGATGGTTGGCTCTTTACGTCCCCCAGAGTGAGGGATAGGTCTTTTATGGCTCCTTACGTCCCCCATAGTGAGGGATAGGCTGGGTTCGACTCTTGAAAATCCCCCAAAGTAAGGGATATGGTTGATGGGATTGCATCATTGCACTTGCATGATTTATTGTGGCTATCATTTATAATATGACTTGTGAACTGCCCCACTTGACACCTCACGAGCACCTATTTAGTAGTACTTTGAATTGGAAAGATTAGTTATTGGGATGTTGTCTCACCCCATGGTTTACAATGTTTTCAGGTGAAGGTTCCGGGTGTGTGCCATTGGGAAGAGACGCAGAGGCTTGAGCTTGGTTAGCTTTAGGCCTCTAGCCCTTGTGTATGTATGGCTAGTATATATTGCCACATTTAGGACTCCTTTTGAATTATTTTGATTACCTGGCCTTGTTGGAAACAGGAGAGAATGTTATCTCCTTATTTTGGTTGGCCGGAGGCCATTTCTATTGCTTTGTGAAACTTTGATATACATGGTTGAAACTAATTGGATGGGCTGATTTTGATGTTTTTTGTTATCCGGTGATAAACCTTGTCGCTAGGTAATCAAAGTTTTACTAGGGAAATGCAGCAAGTGAGACATTACCTAGGTCATTCTTCTCAAGGAGCCTTAAGTTGTATTTCAATTCTTAACAATTCACTTTTAATTATCAAATTACCAAGATGAAAGCTTGAGTTTCAGAAAACAGAAATTAAAACAAGAAACAAATCTAATGAATGGTAAAATGCAAAAGAAGATTCAGATAAGAGATAGTAGTTCCCTTAGCAATTTATCCAACCTTCCTTGTTCAATCTTATAATGTGGAGTCTTTTAATGTCAATTAAATGAATAGATTCAACTACTGCTCAAATCTCTCTAAACACAGATTAGAAACAACTATCTTACTAGATTCATTGTTTTGGTCTGTGAGAAGGAACATCAATTGACAAGAACACTTGAGAAGCAAGTTGCAATTCTCTAAGAATGATCACAACTGTGAATCATCAATATATTTCAACCAAAATTCAGATTTATAGAATAACAGTCCAAGTAAAAACGAATTAGATTTACAAATCAACAGAGAATCCTCTATTCAACTGAATTAAAGGACACAACTCACATCTAAATGTTCAATCAGATCTAAATTCCAAGAAACATAAATCTGATCATCCAACCTTTATTCTAACCACAAATGTTCAACTGAAACAAATGAACCTTAGAATAGAAAGTAGAAACTAGATCTGGATGACTCCCTGTTCAGCTCTATGAACTTAGGTCAGCTTCATTGCTAGAAGAACTTGGAAATACAGCTACTCATACTCTGGATTAGGGTAGAAACAGCAAGAAGTGATTAAAATTCATGGTTGATCGGTGGAAATTGATGAATTTGGACGAAAATGGAAGAAGAAATTGAGAGAGGGCGGAGAGAGCAAGAAAATCGCGTCTAGAGGGAGAATGAGGAACTGAAAATCTGATCTCCCGGTTGAAGCGCGCGACTCTGCATTTAAATCTAGAATTTTTCGTCATCCGCCACGGCGCCTTCGTCCATCCACCGTGGCGCCTGGCCCGTACGATGCTATTTTGAGTAGTGATCCTGAGCTTCATGTAAATACCAATCCATCGTGGCGCCTCTGTCCATCCGCCGCGGCGCTTTTTACCGAGAGTCCTCTTGGAAATCTGCCGTGGTGCCTTCCCAAATCCGCTGTGGCGCCTCAGACAGAACTGAAACTCCCTGAAATTCACACCAAAGCAGGAATCAAAAGTACACACATATAAAATCATATAAAAACATGTAAAAACACCTGCAAAACCTCACAATTCCTCTCACCAACTCTTATGTACAATGGAAGCTAATTATGCCCAAAGTATGCAATTATAGATGGCAAAAGCATGAGTTTAGGGCTAGAAATGTATGCAAATAATGAGACTTATCATCTGGGCTGGAGGCTCAGAGGCCCAATGGTTGTTAATGAATGATTTTAGTTGCATGCAACAGAGTTCGAGTTTGAACCGAATTTAAATGTTAATTTCTAAAGTTATGTAATTTCTTTCTACTATGGTAGTTTGTTGTAACAACCTTCCTTTTCTACCATAGTAGTGAATTTTACGATGAGTTTATAATATTTTTGAGGTTAAGGGTTTTACAAATTGGTATTCAGAGCCGGTTCGTTTCTTTGAAATTGTTTCTTTTCCTAATGGCAATATACATACTTCATACATACCTTCCCTGTTTATTTTTTGTTTCCTTTCTTTTCTTTACTAATGAGGGTTTCCATCCTTAGTTGGGGAGAGGAAGAATAGTACGGACACGTCAGACAGATCCAGTTGGTAACGGACCGCCTCAAGAGAATGAGGCCTTTTTGAGACAAATGAGGGAGATGATGACAGCAGTAGTAGATGAAAGATTGAGGAAGTTTGAAGAAGACTTCACAAGGAAGCACCAAGAGTCAGTCAATCAAGAGGATTGAGAGAACGAGGTGACTATGGAGGCACAAGGAGAAGGAGAAAGGGGGTTTAGAGGTGGTGATCGAGCTGGAGACTTACCTCAGAGGGAGGAGCATCGAGCAATTAGCCAGGGAGGAGATACTTCAAAGGGAGTGATTTACCCTCCGCTACTGAATGACATCACCAAGGTATGGAGAGAGGTGCATCGTCATGATCCTCCACAGTTCAAGAGAAGTTTGGAACCGTCAGATGCAGAGAAGTGGATTGAGCGGATAGAGACAATCTTTACTGCTGTTCCTTGTCTTTCCCTGCTCAAGGTACAAGTGGCGGTTACCTATCTTGTGGAGCAAGCAAGGCATTGGTGGGATAGTGCAAGACCTTCTGATATATCTCAGTTGGACTGGGATACCTTCAAGCGAATATTCTATGATCATTTCTTTCCAAAGGAGTTGCGAATGGAAAAGCAATTCCTGTTCTATTCCTTGAAGCAGGGAGAGATGCATGAGGATCAGTTTATCACAAGGTTTATAGACTTAGCGAAGTATGTGCCCAGGCAGACGGGAGATCATTCGTTCTGGCTAGCTCAACAGTTGATGAACCATGCAAGGCCGAAGTTGAAACAGCAGTTGGCCCTGTTAGAGGTCAATACCTTTGAGGAGATGTGTGTAAAGCTGCGGGTCGCAACTAGAAGGACAAGAGAGGTGGTAGAGGCAAGGAGGGCTGAGAACCAAACTAGAGCAGCCCGTTATCTTGGTCCAACAGGAGGAGTGGGGAAAAGAAATCAATACCACTCTGGGAGCTCGAGTAGCTCAGGGAGAAACAGGAATCAAGGGAAGAATCAGAGGGCAAACGCTCAGAGGGGCTTTATGCAAAGGCGCCAGAATCCAAACAATCAGACTGGTAGGGGACAGAGCTCCCGTCGAGATTCATCAGTGACCACCCCGAGTGTTACTGGACTGTGCCCCAGATGTGGGGGTAGGCATGCGGGGCAATGCTAGGAGTGCTTTCGATGCCACTGGTGGGGACATATTGCCAGAAACTGTCCAGAGAGTCAGTCGACACCTCAAGCTGATCGTTCTACTGTTCCAGGACATGTCTATGCGATGACAAACGAGGAGGCTTCTATATCTCTGAACTTGATTCAAGGTAACATTCTACTTGAGGGATATGTTATTTCTGCTTTATTTGACTCGGGTGCTACGCACTCCTTTATTTCTATGGACTGTGCTCAGAAGTTGAGCTTGCCTGTGGTTGAGCTACCTTATGACTTAAGAGTGTCTACTCCTGCTAGAGTCACTGTCGTAACTGGAAGAGCGTGTCTAAAGCTTGCACTTCAGTTTGAGGATTGAGATTCTACAATAGATTTGTTTTGTCTACCTCTGAAAGGTATCGACGTAATTATTGGCATGAATTGGTTGATGGCCAATGGAGCAATCCTTGATTGTAAAAAGAGGTTGGTGACGATTCCGATAGGTGCCTTATGTGCTGAAATGTCAAGTGGTCCGGTTTTGTTGTTAGCTAGTCAAGTAGAGAAGGCGGTGAGGAAGGGCTGCCAGGCCTTCATTGTCTTCTTTTCAAATAGTGAGGATGAGGCAGGCGGAATTGAACAGATAGCTGTGGTGAGGGACTACCCCGAAGTGTTTTCAGACGAGGTTACAGGACTACCTCTAGAGCGAGAAGTGGAGTTCGCCATAGAGTTGGTTTCGGGAACCACCCCAATCTCTAAGGCTCCCTATAGAATGTCTCCTTCAGAATTGGTTGAATTGAAAAGGCAGCTAGAAGAATTGTTAGAAAAGGGATTTATCCGACCAAGTGTGTCACCGTGGGGATTGCCGATTTTGTTCATGAAGAAGAAATATGGTAGCTTGAGGCTGTGTAGCGACTACCGACAATTAAACAAGGTCATAATCAAGAACAAGTACCCATTGCTTAGAATTGATGACCTATTGGACCAATTAGTCGGAGCATCAGTTTTCTCTAAGATTGATCTGAGGTCAGGATACCATCAGTTGAGGGTATGAGCAGAGGACATTTCAAAAACGGCCTTTCGAACTCGTTATGGACATTATGAGTTTTTGGTGATGCCTTTTGAACTGACAAATGCTCCAGCTGTCTTTATGGACTACATGAATCGGATCTTCCAACCTTATTTGGACAGATTTGTGGTAGTATTCATCGATGACATTCTGATTTATTCTAGAAGTGAGGAAGAACATCGAGAGCATTTTCACATCGCACTACAGATTTTGAAGGATCACTAGTTGTATGCTAAGCTATCAAAGTGTGAGTTTTGGCTAAAAGAAGTGAAGTTCTTGGGTTATGTGGTGTCAGCTCAGGGAGTAGCAGTGGATCCTAACAAGGTAGACGCGGTACTTAAGTGGGAAGTCCCTAGATCGGTAACTGAGGTGTGGAGTTTTGTGGGATTAGCTGGATATTATCGGAGGTTCATCTAAGGCTTTTCTCAGATCGCAATGCCATTGACTAAGTTAACCAAGAAGGATCAACCGTTTGTTTGGACGGAGAAATGTGAATCAGCGTTCCAAGAGCTGAAGACCAAGTTGACTACAGCTCCAGTGCTTACACTCCCAACCCCTGGAGTACCGTATGTTCTTTACACCGATGCGTCACTAAAGGGTTTGGGTTGTGTGCTAATGCAAAATAATAAGGTGGTGGCATACGCTTCCAAGCAGCTAAGGCCACATGAAGAAAACTACCTAACCCATGACTTGGAGCTAGCGGCAGTAGTTTTTGCACTAAAGATTTGGAGGCACTATCTGTATGGCTCCCAGTTCGAAGTCTTTAGTGACCATAAAAGTTTGAAATACTTGGTGGATCAGAAAGAGTTGAACAACCGGCAACGTCGTTGGATGGAGTTCCTGAAGGACTACGACTTTAAGATTAAGTATCATCCTGGAAAAGCAAATGTGGTAGCAGATGCTCTGAGTAGAAAAGCAGTGCATGTGTTCTGTATAAGCTTAAAGGAACAATTCTTGCTCGAGGAGTTATTAGAGATTCCAATTGTACCGTCGGAGCAGGCTACTTTATGTGCGGTGCTCGGAGATTATGAATTCTATCAGGATTTACGAGCGGCTCAAGGAGAAGATGATCAGTTGGCAAAGATTTGGGTAGAATTAGAGGATGGCCCAGTACAGGACTATGAACTTGGAGATATGGGCATCTTGAAGTATAAGAATCGAATCTGTGTTCCCCAGGATGAGGAGATTAAAAGAACTATCCTAGAGGAGGCTCATCGAAGCGTTACACCATCCACCCCGGCGCAACCAAGATGTACCACGACCTAAAGCAACAGTATTGGTGGCCTAACATGAAGAAGGAAGTGACTGACTTTCTACTCCGATGTTTAACTTGTCAGAAAGTTAAGATAGAGTACCAACGACCTGGAGGTTTGTTGCAAGGACTAGAAATCCCTCAGTGGAAGTGGGACAGCATCTCTATGAACTTCATTGTAGGTTTGTCGAGGACACCCGAAGGTTATGACGCTATTTGGGTGGTGGTGGACAGATTGACAAAATCTGCTCACTTTTTACCCTACAAAGTCAATTATACCTTGGAGAGAATGGCCAAGTTGTACATAAATGAAATCGTCAGGCTTCATGGGGTACCGTCGAGTATAGTCTCAGACTGAGGTTACTTCTAACTTCTGGAAAGCGGTGAATGCGGCTTTGGGTACTAAGTTTAAGTTCAGTACGGCATATCACCCACAGACCGATGGATAGACCGAGCAGACGATTCAGACGCTAGAGGATATGTTGAGAGCTTGTGCCATTGAATTCAAGGGGAGTTGGATTGATCACCTACATTTGGCTGAGTTTGCCTACAACAACAGCTACCATGCCAGCATCCAGATGGCCCCCTATAAAGCACTTTACGGCCGGAAGTGTCGATCGCCTCTCTGTTGGACGAAACTAAGTGAAAGGACGGTTTTAGGACCAGACTTGGTAGATGCCACTACAGAGAAGATTGAGGTCATTAAGCAGAAGTTGTTGACAGCTTAGAGCCGACAAAAGAGTTATGCTAATAGGAGGAGGAAACCATTGGAATTTTATGAGGGTGACCATGTGTTTTTGAGGAGGAGCTTGTTTTTGACCGGCAAAAGAGTTATGCTGATAGGGTTGGAATTGAGGCATGTTGGAGAAATAGGTGAACATACCCCTCTCAAGGTATGTTCAACTTCGCCACGGCGAACCTGGAGTTCCAGGGGGGATTGTCTTTCAGGCAGGTTTGGCCGGGGCGAAGTTATAGGGACACCGCGGCGAAGTTGTTCAGGTGAGCAGGGTTTCCCCTCTCGGGAAGGTTTCACCTCGGCGAAGGTAAGGGTATGTCGCGGCGAAGATTTTTTGGGCAAGAGAGAGTTTCCTCTCGGGAAGCTTTCACCGCGGCGAAGATTGGAGTTCGCCGTGGCGAAGTCGGGTTTTCAGGCCAGTAATCCCTCTCCAGATTAGTTCACCGTGGCAAAGTTATGGGTTTGCCGCGGCGAAGGAGTCTGAATCTATATAGTCGCAGGAAGGGTTCAATTGTGCGAAAATTAGAAAAATCTGAGGTATAGAGAGAGGCTCTGCTAGGGTTTCGGTATTTTGGCTTGGAGGGGGCATTTCTAAGGATCCATTACCTCAAGTAAGTGATTTTAACCTCTAATCTACTTTCTTTCTTGGAATTTCTGAAGATTTATGGTGGAACCCTAGAGTTTTCTAGGTTGTGATGGAATTGAGGTTTTTGACCAATTGTTTTGAGTTTAATTGATTGCTTTGGGTTAGTCTAAGTTTTTAATCGGTGTAGTTTCCTTGGATTTGAAGAACTTGGAGTTTCTTCAATTGTTCAAATGGGATGTTTGGGTGTTGAATTCCTATAGTGGGTCCTTGAGGTTATGAGTTTTAATTGATGTTTAGAAAGGAATTAAGGTTTTAAATGGATTCTATGACCTTGGAGTGTTGCCTTGATGGTTATACCGTTTGAGTTGGGTAGAGTTTGATTAGAGATAGGAATTTTTGTGTCCCTAAATGTTGTTTTGGCCACATTATTAGTTTGAAAGCTAATACATGATGGTTGTGTGTTTGTGTGCTTGTGTAGACCGGTTGTGAGCCTTGTTGGTGCACGGACCGTATCGTTGGTTGTTATTCCTTGCTTAGGCGAGAGATAACCACTTTCCAATCCTTAGCACATGCTTCTGTGGTATTATGAGTAGATTTATGTTTTGTGCTCCGAGTAACAATTATGTTCAAAGTGTATGTTGTATATAAAAAGGAAAACCGTCTTGTGGGGTTTCGATTGATGATGAATGAATCTTGGAATTGTGAAAGATATGCCACTGAAAGAAGTTACTTATGAAATGTTCAATTACTATTTGATTATGGTTTGAGCATGATGCATGAATTGGGAATTGGTGAGAGTTTTTTATAGTTACTACCACGTGGTAAGGCCTCCATTAATGCATGATGGTTGGCTCTTTACGTCCCCCAAAGTGAGGGATAGGCCTTTTATGGCTCCTTACGTCCCCCATAGTGAGGGATAGGCCGGGTTCGACTCTTGAAAATCCCCCAAAGTAAGGGATATGGTTGATGGGATTGCATCATTGCACTTGCATGATTTATTGTGGCTATCATTTATAATATGACTTGTGAACTGCCCCACTTGACACCTCACGAGCACCTATTTAGTAGTACTTTGGATTGGAAAGATTGGTTATTGGGATGTTGTCTCACCCCATGGTTTACAATGTTTTCAGGTGAAGGTTCCGAGTGTGTGCCATCGGGAAGAGACGTAGAGGCTTAAGCTTGGTTAGCTTTAAGCCTCTAGCCCTTGTGTATGTATGGCTAGTATATATTGCCACATTTAGGACTCCTTTTGAATTATTTTGATTACCCGGCCTTGTTGTAAACAGGAGAGAATGTTATCTCCTTATTTTGGTTGGCCGGAGGCCATTTCTATTGCTTTGTGAAACTTTGATATACATGGTTGAAACTAATTGGATGGGCTGATTTTGATGTCTTTTGTTACCCGGGCCGGAGGATCAAAGGCCCAATGGTTATTAATGAATGATTTTAGTTGCATGCAACAGAGTTCGAGTTTGAACCGAATTTAAATGTTAATTTCTAAAGTTATGCAATTTCTTTCTACTATGGTAGTTTGTTGTAACAGCCTTCCTTTTCTACCATAGTAGTGAATTTTACGACGAGTTTATAATGTTTTTGAGGTTAAGGGTTTTACAAGGAGGCACTTCAGCTATAATTTCTTCTTCTACTTCCTCACTCTCACTAGATGACTGGGGTAGATCTCGTAAAATAAGCAGGCTATAAGATCCTGTATGTCTACCTCTCCTGCCTCTACGTGCTCTAGGCATGCACAATTACTCAAGAATTCAAGCACAGATAGAGTTCAAGAAAGAGGTAGGTTCAAAACCGTGTATTTACCAAGTGTGCAATTCAAATTTGAGGCAAACTCAATGATTTCAAATAATGCTCAGTGAGTTTGAGGTGTATGAAGTGCTATACACTCTCAAAGTATGTGTAAAAAGCAAAGTTATGCAAAAAGAGTAAGTCTGGACACTCAAGAAAGTTTTCAATGGAAAACTAGATTAGGTTGCGACTTGGGTGATCCAGGTCACGACTTCAATAATAGAAAGCAACCCTGAAAGAAGATGGAGTTGAGGTCGCGACTTGCAAAATTCCAGGTCACGACTTAAACAGATCAAGAGCAACACTGGATAACAGAAGATCGAGGTCCGACAAGCCACAAGTAAGGTCGCGACTCCAAATATATGAGGTTGCGACACAAAGTCATAGAGGGCTATTTTTGCAAAATCTTTGAAAAAACAATCACTAAGTACTTAAACCAGATGCTGAACAACTATGCACAGAGTTCAAAATTTCAAGCAATTGGCTAAAACATCTAGGATCAAGCTAGAATAAAATGCAAAATGCTATGCAAGAATGCAAATGCAAATGTATAGAAAAATAAGATATTTGGTTCTATTTCTCAAAATTGTTGATGTTATGAAATGCAAAATTTAAGTTCAAAAACTAAAACTCTACGAGAATTGACTAAATCATAATGGTAAGAAAAACCAATTACTAGGGAATCGAGTCAATGGCTCCCCAGCAACGGCGCCACTCATCAAAGTGTCGGACTATCGCCTTGCGGATCATCAAGAAAGAGAGCTGCACCAGATAAAATGTAGTATAAGATGCAACTAGTCGTTCTTCTCGAGGAGCTTGTTATTGGAAATTCTAGTCTAACTTGGTTTTCAAAAACATTGTAAAAAGGGGGTTTTAGTTGTTTTAAAAGTGGTGCAACAAATGTAAAGTGCAGAAAGTTAACTATTTTTGGTATTTTAAATAGATGAAGAAATGTTTTGGATTAAAAGGGAATTTTGGTTAAATAGTCTCTTGATGATGAAAACTCAGCTGTCACTGCTCTTTAGAATGATTGGGAGTTTTGGAAAACCTCTAAGTCTGAAGAAAACCCTAAGTAATCACTTGGGTCCAATGTCTTAATTAATGAAAACTCACTTTAATCAAAGTTAATTAACATCTCTTAAGACACTGCTGAAAACCACTTAGAGTGTAGATGAATGAATGATGCAAATGTCCTCTGAATGTCAATCGACAAACACAGAATATCAAGCATGCAGATTAATCTCAATAATCACTAAAAATCAAATTGGACACAAGGATTCAAACTGAAATATTATATAAATTAATCAACATTAACATCATCCAACCCAAATACAATAGAATCGTCTAAACACCAGATTTACAATCATAAACCAAGTTTGATACAAGTGTAGAAAGTTCCTAAATCTAGAAATATTCAACATAGCATTAAACAAAGGTTTAGACTATAGAAAGAAAACTCCTCAATTAGATCATTGAGCTCAAGTTTCGTTCTCCATCACCAAGAGGCTAAGGGGTTTAGCCTCTCATGCCTTCAAACCAATCGCAATCACTCCAGGAATAAATAGCCATGGTTGAAGTTAAAAATAAAGTTGGAAAAATAGATAAGAAGGGTGTTGGAATGGTTTGATTGGTCCCAGAATTTCAAAAAATGATGAAGAGATGAAGAAAAATAGAAGTTTTAGGTGTAGGATCAATGGAGACTTGAGAAGAAATGATGGTAGCTCAACCTTATGCAAATCTGCAGAATGGAAGAGTGTCTTTTGATGGTGGCTACCCCCCTTAGGTATAAAAGCTTAGCAACGTATTCCAAAACGCACAGTTTCACTTAACGCACTCAGGTCACGACCTCAGGAATGTAAAGTCGCAACTTAGGGGGGTTAGGTCGCGACCTGATAGGTTCCATGTCGCAACCCTAGAAGACAGAGAGCTCTCATCTTGACTTAGGTCTAAAATGCGTAATTTCACTAAGAGGCATCCAAGTCGCGACCTAAGGAGTCCATGTCGCGACCTGGGGAGGCAGAATAGTCCCAACTTTTGTGTTTTGGTCCTTGTAACATTTTGGCTCCATCCATGCTCCATCATGATTCTTGGGTCCTTCTCTAATTGCCTTAAAATCATAACAAAGATCTTTATAAAGACCAACTTATTACAGATCAAGGCAATTAAAATTTAAAAGAGAAAAAAATGACCCTTTTTACCCCTTAAACAACAAAATGCAATGCATGACTCAATGTAATAAAATGGATAGAAATGCACGCATAATAAGGGTAAAATTATTGCAAAACATTAGAAAACACTTGAGAAAACCATATAAAGATTGGGTTCTATCACTCCTCAACCTTTATCCTCAACTGGGGGTATCTTGATCGTAAATTGATCTTAGAGAGTATCGCAGCTCCAACCAGCTAGTCTAGCAAACTATCGATCTGCTATCTCATTTGGGGTTATTCGGTAAGGTGATTTTGATATCGTCTTTATTAAGCTTACTCAATCTTTATGTCAACTTCGACCTATCTTTACTTACCTTAACTTTATCTTGTATCTTGCTGGACTTAGTGTAGTCTTACCAAAAATGGCTAACATTTTTGGCCTTTGCACTTTCTTACATTACTTCCCAGGGTTACCCTTCCTTCAGCTACTCTTGCCCAAGCACGCTTAGCTAAACAGTGCTGATAAGAATATGGGGCACTGATACTGATAGGCTTGAACCCTAGTACTTTGCTATCTTAGACCTTTCTTGTTCTACCTTTAGTCGGGTCTTTCCAGCTTACATTCCTAACTTTAGCCTTTTCTTAGGGATTTGCCTGTCAATACTTAGTTTATCACTGTATCAAAAGGGCTTCTTCCTATATTTGGGGCTAGCCTAAATACCTCTTGTTCAGGTCTTACCGCTTTAAATTTTCTAACTTTGGCTTTCCTCTTTCAATAAGAAGAAAATTGAGCTTAGCCTAATTAATGATAAGTTTATCTGGAAGGAAGTCGTGGGTATTCTCTCTATACTGGTCTACCACTGAAGGAGGTTTCTGTATCTTAAACTCATCCCGGGTTTTCATCTTCCCAAAGAGGTACTGTACACTTATTCTCATGGCTCAGCCACTTTCCCTTAGGCTTGGTCTACTGCGACCTCGGGAGCTACTGTGCTCTACCACAAGCCTCATTAGGATCCATAGTGACCTTGGAATACTATCATCACTTTGAGCCATTTTAAGATCTCTATAAGATTCTGACCATAGGGTTGAGTAATAAAATAAGTCACCTCCACTTAGTTGGTAATTTGACTGATTATTTCCGAAGACTGTTCTAATAGCCAATATCATTCTCTTAAGCCTCATTTAATTCTCCAGGAAACCTATCTGCTTCTTTAGGTTCCTAAGCCAATATGCCTTAGGAGTTCTCTTACTCCTCTAGCTGCTCTTACCGTTCTTAGCTATTTTAGGACGATACAGGGAGAGGACTTGTGCAACTTCTCTTTCTACTACTTCACTTTTCAGTAGGAGCATACTCTAACATGCATAACGCCTGACATTCCAATGCAAGAAGTGCAAGCTCTTACTGGTTGCTATGTCTACAGTGTGCTATCCAGACATCTTATCCCTAAAAAGGGAGCCTCTCATCCTGTTCGCAATTGGTTCTGGAAGTCATAAGGAGAGGACTTATGAGGTTCTTTTCTTTCTGCTTGCCCTTCTTTGTTAAGCTTAGGGATATTGAACCCTAGCTTTGTTCTTGGCTAGTCATGCTTCCATTAGGGTCAAGTCAACTCTGGTTGCCTTAACTTGGCTGCTCCTCTTTCATGCTCAGAGAGGGTATCTCGCTCCATCTTGAGTAGTGTCAATTCTGTCTCGGAGGACTAGTTCCCCACTTTCTATAGGAAGACTCGTAACTAAGACTATATCCCTGTAAAGGGTGCCTCTCAACCTAACCCCAAGTGATTAAGTATCTCTTAACATTACCAGGAACATGCCAACCTCATAATGCTAGTTCCTAACATAGCTATCTGTCTCATTCTCATCTCATTCTCTTCCTTTTGATCCCCAAGAATTCTGCTAGGTCTATCCATCTTGACTGTACTATCTCCAAGTTCCTATTTATTTATTGAGGGACTTGAGATAACTACTTTATCATGGTGCCCCAACTCTAA
>NW_021634100.1:0-25708 GCF_004799145.2 Neltuma alba | reverse complement strand
TTTTTTTAGTTGCCTTGAGCATTCAGTCAGTCATGGATGGTCAGGTGACAAAAAAGAGTTTTTTTAATTTATAAAAAATAAATTTTTTAATTTTTCAAATTATATTTTACTAATATTTAGCTTTTAATTTTAAATTTATGATATTATATTAATATGTTATAAAATAAAATTTTAATTATTTAAATAATTTATAATATACAAGGTACATTGGTAATAAATTTTGAAGCAACAATTTTTTATATTTATGTTTAATATGTAGGGGGTAACACATTTTAAAATAGTTTGCGTGAAAATAAAACAGTTTGTTATTTATATTTTTATTATGCCCGTCGTAACAACAATTATAAAGTAAAATAATTTATTTATACATTTTGAAAAAAAATAGAATATAAAACAAGGCAAATATTTTATAGTCTTTATTTTCAATGGTAAAAAAATTTATAGACTAAAATAGATTATTGTCGTCTGTCTAAAGTACAACTTGGGTCACAAATTTTAAAACAAAAAATTATTGTTTATTTTATCTTATAATCACTAAAAACTTCACCATGGGTCACCCGTGCATAAAAATACATAGTTACTAATATTTCTATTATTATAGTTATTTATTTATAACTTCTTATGTAATTCAATTTCACATCTTCTAGATACTATATATTATAAATAAAATACTACTATATTCGATTCTAAATGTAAGACATTGTTTAGTATAAATTATACTATAAATGAGATTTTATATTTAGGATCGAAAGTAGTATATATATGTTTTATTTTTTTTCACCTATTTGCTTTATCTTTTTTTGAATTTATTAAATCAATAATGATAAAATTAAAAAAGGGCTCATTAATTACTTTACAAGTGACTTATATTTAGCAACAAACTTTTTTCAACCATTGACTTGTATATAGAAAGAGATCAGAGTGGTACAACTACTAGAATTGTAGAAGATTTTTAGAGAAACTATATTGAAGGTACTTATACTTTCTTTCAATTTTTAATTTGACATCTACGTGTTTTTCTTCTTAATTAAATCATTTAATTTACTACAAAAAAATAGACTTTAGGTGACGACTTTTGGCGGCGATAAAAAAAGTCACCACTAAAAATCCACTTTCAGTGGTGACAATAAGAAGTCCCTGCTAAAAGTAAGACTCTCAGCGGCGACATTTTTGTCGTCGATGAAAGTCCACTTTCTACTTCAACTTTTTTTGTTGCCGCTGAAAGTTTACTTTTTTTTTTAATTGCTGAAAGGTGTACTTTCAGTGGTGACTTTTTAGGGTCGCCACTGAAAGTATAATATGATAAATATATTTTTTATTTTACAATAATAATAAATAAATTCAATCCAACTTAGCGGCAAGACGATTGGATATGAAAGGAGGTGGTAACAAGTTAGAACCCTGAAGAAGACACATTTAATGTGAAAATATTGGGGCGGTGACGTGGCATGAGAGTGGTGATGTGGCAATGACGTGGAGTGAAACAACCTTCCTAAATAAACAGATAAACCTATTTTTTTTTATAGTAACTTTAAGAAATAACTTTTTATAACCAAACCATGCTAAATACAAACTCAAATTATATCACAATCATCTACACTAACTAATTATATAATATTGTTATCCGTGATAGAAAAGAACAGCACCCAATCATACATCCTATCACTGATAAAAGAACTTTTCTTAACTCATTTAAATACAAACTATATAAGAAAGGATCAATTTTAGCTAATATGGTTATAAAACAACATATAATATAGCTCATAAATCAAAATATAAAAATTAAATCTTAACTCATACTTTATAATAAATTCATAAATAGATCACATGCGAATATGCGATCCTAGGCCTCTGGCCACCTATTAGCACACATACCACAATAGTACACTCAAAGGACATAAGAAATAATAATGCATGAATCAATTAAAACCAATTTGTCCTAAGGTGGCAATATACAGGATACAACATAGCTCATAAACCGAGGAGACGCTACAAGTTGCTAATGTAGCTTTACTCCTCCTGAGCCTTCCTTGACGTCCCTCCTTTAAAGCTCTCACCTGAAAAAAATGTTAAACAATAGGGATGAGACAACGTCTCAGTAACTAAATCCCTACCTATCACACACACTAGCATGGGCTAGCGAGGTGTTAGGTGGGATACACAGAATTAATAATAATTGATAAACATTTATTTAACATTTAAACTCACAATAATCATATAAGACAAATATTTTCACCACTCTCATGCAATTGATACATTTCAAAAGAGATAACATACTTGTCATTTATTTAAAAGATATAAATATCAATGAATATCCCATGTCATATGCAATTCCTGAACCCAAATCCATCCTTATATCCTCTTTATTTCCGCCGACTGGACTCATGGGCTAAGTTCTTTCCATTTGACTGGCAACTCTGACAAGCTCACCACACGAATGATGTGGACCGGCCAAAGACCACAGAGCACTCGGTAGACTATGGGTCCCCCCTCGAAGAACTAGTGGGGTGTCGCAGTCCCTCGAAGAACTAGTGGGACAAAAATAGCAGCCAACCATAGAGCTCCGTATGGAGGCTAATACCACGTGGCAAGTATATGAATCTCAATAACTCCAATTACCTCCTTTCCCCACCCAAAATAGATGCACAGGGTTCAAAATAACACATTTATATGTATAATCAGCAGAATTTCATAATAGCACATCATAATCATGATCACCAATTTCTTGCAATACAAACTATGTCAATCCTTTTTAAAATAGCATCCCACAAGACAGTTCATATAAAACATAATATACTTTTATAGAATTAGTTATAAAGCCGCTCACCAACTTCATACTAGAGCATGCAACAGATAGAAATTTAGTTACTTGGTCTCTTAGCTAACAGTCAACTACAACCAGAGTCCAACCTCGAAAATGCCACAATAGAGTTTATATCTACAAACAAAATTAAAATATTATCTCTATATTATTAGAGTAGGCTACTCACAAAATTCTAGCCTCTAGCTCCTCCTCTAAAAGCTTTAATTTTACTCAAAACTCTAGCCTAAAAGACATTTCTCTAAGGTTTAGAATGAGAACATATATATATATGTGATTTAGACTCGATTCCTGAATTTTCCCTTACTTAAATATCCTTTAATTATTAGATTATATTATTAGAATCATCAAATTCATAATGCAAATAGACAAACTATAAATTTATAACTTATATTCCATCTTCGAAGGATTTAGACAAATAGACTTAGTATGAACCAGGTTATTCTCACTACAGAAGTTAAACCCTTAATCTAACCGTTGAATTTAATCTGCTATCTATCATGATATTATCCTCCAAATTATAGCTCAATCTAACGGTGAATGAACTTTAAAATGCTAATTTACTATTCAGGATTCTATTTGCTAAATCCAAAAGATATAAGTTAAAAACATACCTAATAAATTGTAACTCGGAGATCAAAATGATGATCCAACCGTTGAAATTAACGATTTGGATGTCCCAAATGGGCTGACCAAATTTCAGTCCGATCCAACGGTTAATAAACTCAAAACTAGCACTTTTCTGAGACTACCTCAGATATGTGCGAAAATTATTTACTCACTTCAAGCTCCACTCACTATCTCCTATATATAGGCTCCTCAAACTCCTTCACTCTAAAGATTAGTCGATGTGGGACTTCTTAACATTGCTATTTTATCCACTTCCTATCATTTAATCAATGTGGAACTTCTTAACATGTTATGTTATTCATTTTCTCATACACATACACACACACACACACATAAAATCAGAATTATTTTAATTACATATATGTATATTTAACCTCTACCTATTCTATAAAAATTTGTTTAAATATGAGATATATGAAAATTAGGATGTTACATGGAGGCGGTCGATGATGACATGGAGGTGGCTAGTGGTGACAAGGCATCTCGTCGGTGATGATGTGTCGACCCGTAGTGATGAGGAGGAGGTAGCTGGTGATGACGTGGCGTCAGTAAAGCTAATTTTTCTTAAGCATCATCGCCACTGAAAACTTTCAGCAGCAACTTTTATACTTTCAGCAGTAACAAAAGTCAATTTTTCTGTAATGATTTCACTTTTTAGTAACATTAGCTCTTATAATTTTGTTTTATTATTAGCATTTTCTATTTTTATGCCAGGGTTAAAAGATTTTTTTCTTTTGAAACAATAGTTTTCAACATAAAGAATCACCAAAATAATTATCGAGTTCGTAGCACCCGGACCATAATTTTTTGACAAGACAGTGTTGACAATTCGAATGAAATTTTGTTATATTAAATGGGTAGCTAGGTG
The DNA here is from genome assembly GCF_004799145.2 of Neltuma alba. Lineage (NCBI taxonomy): Eukaryota > Viridiplantae > Streptophyta > Magnoliopsida > Fabales > Fabaceae > Neltuma > Neltuma alba. Next base: position 21,389 of record NW_021634100.1, on the reverse strand, counting down.
GCACATTCTGCCCTAAAGTATTAAACAACTACATTATATAAGAGAAACTCTATGACAATTAATTCAAGAGAGAATTACAAAGAGTTCCTAAAAAGAAAAAATCTAATTATTAAAAGCCTGAACCTATTATTATTCTCTGTTATGAAATTAATTATTGTTTACTCTTTATTTGTTAATAGACTTTAGGGTAACTAAATCTTTTTTTTGAGATCTCATTATAATTCTCCCTTAATTCAACCAATTAGAATTACAAACATTGCGTGAAAGGTGCAATAGTTAAAGCCTTATCATCCTTACATGAAACCATGAGCACATACTTAAAAAGGCTTCAAACAACACCATCGTCTTCCCAGTCATGCATGGCTTCGTTTCAGGGTTACATCCAACTTATGTTGCTAGGATTAGCGTCCATAGTTCTGGTTCCAACCCTATTCACCAGAAATCGGAGCAAGGCTCATCCTCTTCGTCCATTGGGCCCACTGTTGCTACCTCTCATCGCAAACTTCTGTTGGAAATTGTGCCCTAGGGGCCAATCATTTTGCTATGAACATTGTTGATTTATGAATTTATTAATTACGTTATCATATTATTTGCATGTTTACTGTGATGACTATCCTTGGATAACTCATGGTTTATCCTAAATGTCCCTAGTCGGTCATCTATGTGGGAGCAAAGATGAAATAAGACCAGTATGACTTTAAAGATATATAGAGATATAAATTAAAGTCATAGGCACATGTAAGAGTACAAGGTGTTGGACCGACCCGCTATGAGAGAGCTGCATGGGTTAAGTCATAAGCTTCTCTCATATACAAACCATGTCACTGTGCCCTTTGACCTGAGATCATCATGGATTCCTACATGAGAAACGCTTAGCTTTGACCTAGTCAAAAGTCATTTTTGACCGAGTGATCATAAAAACTATGTTCAGGCTTAGTGGTTTTTCATGCGGAGGAATGTGAATGGTCAAGATGGAATTTGTCCCTCACATTTATAGAGAGACATTACTGGGCCCTTCGATGAGTGAGTCTGAGAAATGTATGGCCATACTATAATGGAAAGGTAGTTCCGTTTCTATACTCAGACTACTCAGGGATCGAGAAAGTAACGGTCATGAATAGGAAGATGACGTTCTCCATGCCTCATCCATGACCAAAATGTCGTGTGACAAAAGGGACGTGATATGGTTGTATGAAAGGTTGCATCGTTCAATGATCCTTATATGTTTTGGGTAGTCGTGATGTCTTGCTAGAGACCGCTTATGACTTGTGAGTCATTATAGTTAATGGCCCACTGCCAACTTCATATGGGCCTACAGGGTCGCACACAAAATAGCCCAACACGAGTTATAATGTCCAGATTCATTGAATCTAAGATATGTCTAGATTCAATGAATAATATAGGGTGGACGTGTATATATATATTCGTATATATATATATATATAAATATAAGAGATATTAATTGTTAGATTTAATTTATAAGGATAAATTAGATCTATGTAAATTAATTCCGTCATATCTTTATTTTTGAATTAAATAAATAGGTGAATTAAATCTGTGAGACGGATTTAATATAAACTGTATTTATTTAATTGTTCTCTTATCTAATTATGCAATATTTGATATTGTATTAATTTCGGAATTAATTTAGGATTAATTTCGAAATTAAATATCATTCATAATGCCTATAGCATCCTATATATTCGATATTAGGGAGCTAGGGTTTTGGTGAGTGAGAGTGAAAGCACTAAGCAGATAAGGGACGGCCAAAAGTGAGAAGAGAGGATGGATTTTTGAAAACCCTAGACGGACATAGATGCTAGCACGTCGTTCGAGATTGAGGGCTACTCGTGTGGATACCGGTAGAGGAAGCCGACCGGAGTTGTCGACTTCGAACGACAAAGGAGGCGAGCAGAGGCATCCTGAACGGCGGAATCACCGAGCCACCAGGAAATTGAACACCGAAGGTAATGCTTCTTACTACCTGACTTAAACGGGATCGGTAGATCCGGGCAAAAGATTGAAAATTTTAAAATTTTAAGTTGATTTCTGCTGCGCGTCGTCTTTCAATTCCCTTCAACTTCCACCTTCTTCTACCCTTACCACGCCGAGCTCTTCATCGTCTCTCCACTCTCTATGGACGAATGTTCCAACTTTTTCTCGGCTATGTCCCTTGTATTGTTGCTTCAACTCCTGAAATCAGCAAAGAATTCCTTAAAGTCCACGAATCTTGCTTCTTCCAAAGGTCCCCAAAAGCCGACGTTCGCTACCTATTGTATGGATCCAAAGGCTTTGCTTTTGCACCTTATGGACCCTACTGGAAGTTCATGAAGAGGCTATGCATTTCTCAACTTCTAGGTGGTCGAACCCTAGATGTCCTCATGCCGGTGAGGCGATCGGAGACAATGAGGTTTCTAAGAGTTATGCTTAAGAAAGGGTTGGTTGGTGAAAATGTTGATGTTGGTCACGAGCTCTTGACATTAAGCAATGGTATTATATCACGAATGATTATGGGTCGATCTTCTTCTGGGAATGATGATGAAGCTCGAGAGACTAGAAAGTTGGTGATAGACATGGTGGAGCTTATAGGGAAGTTCAATGTATCTGATTTTATTTGGTTTCTTAAGTACTTCAATTTTCAGGATTCGAAGAAAAACAGGCTGAGAAGGCTTCGAGAGAGGTTCGACGTTTTGATGGAGGAGGTGATAAAGGAGCATGAAGACGAAACGAGGAAAGTGAAGAAGATGGCTGGGGAAGAAAGAAAAATAAGGGATTAGCTTGATATTTTACCCGACATACATGATGATGAGACTTCTGAAATAAAAATTTCCCTAGATAACATCAAAGCTTTCATCTTGCTAATAAGTTAAACTTTAGTTACTTTCATGTTTACTATCTTTGTGTTTTACTCCCTCCGATCCTTGATTGATACACACACACTCACACTCTTTTAGTCCTATTTAAGGGATGTTTGGATGGAAACCAAATCATAATTTTAAAAGTACCTTTACGATATAAAAAATAAATATGTGGAGGAGTTTGTCTTGTTTTGCAAAAAAGTATTTTTAGAAAGCATTTTTGATATAATCCCAAACACCTCCTTAAAGGACTGTGAGCGAAGGCATTTTTTGATCCTATTGAGAGAATATTTTTGTATGGATATATAATTTTACTATTAATTTATTATTGTGTTGACTTTGTTTACATAGCATATAATATATATTAAATAGGGATAAAGTTAAAAAGCCATTGAATTTTAAATAAGAGTTAATAAAATTTATTTTTTTTGTCTGTATAAAACATGTTAGAAGTGACTTCTAAATAGGATCAAATGAGTATATATTAAAGAGCTAATTGAGTAATTTAGGTAGGTTAAAAAAGTCAAATGAATTAGTTAGTTATAATAAATGTGATTTGATCTCTTTATAGAAGTTCTTGCACATAATTGGCAGCGTATGTATTTCAAAAGCAATACTATGCATATATGTTGTTAAATATTGCAGGACCTATTTTTGGCTGGAAGTGACGCATCAGCCTTAACCACAGAGTGGGCAATGGCAGGATTAATCAACCATCCCCATGTGATGAAGAAAGCAAGAAAAGAGATTGATTCAGTTGCAGGAGAGGCGTGGATAGTAGAGGAATCTGACCTAGTCAACCTAACATACCTACAAGCCATCTTTAGAGAAACACTAAGGCTTCACCCAACAGTGCCATTATTAGGGAGAAAATCATCTGAAAGCTGCAACGTTTGCGTTTTTGAGATTCCATCAAATACAATGTTGCTTGTAAACTTATGGTCAATTGGGAGGGTCCCACAGTTGTGGGAGGACCCACTTGAGTTCAGGCCAGAGAGGTTTATGATGAATGATCATCATGATTATGGGAATTTTGAGTTAATTCCATTGGAAGTGAAAGAAGAAGTTGTCCTGGTGCCTCATTGGCACAATAGATTGTGAAAACTAACCTAGCTGCTATGATTCAATGCTTTGATTAAGAGGTGATTGGAGGCAATCAAATGGTCAATATGGACCGGAAACCATCTTTAACCCTTCCAAGGACTCATCCCATGATTTATATTCCTGTGCCCCTGCTAGACCCTTTTCCTTCTATTGTGTAGGTGTAGTAAGTTTTTGTTCAGTGATTTTGTAATGCCTAGTAACTCCCTATTCTTTTATATTCAAGGTGTGTGTAATTATGTAAAATATTCTGATATAAATTCTAGTTTGTTTCTTCTAAGAAATTTTCTATTAGCATATTTAAAACATATCAATTATGTAGTGAAAATTAAGTGTGTGGGTATTGTGTGGGAGGAAAAAAATTGAAAATTATATGAGTTAGGCAAAATACTCCTCGGTCCTTAATATAGGACCCAATTCTTGAGTTGATTTTGGTCCTAAATATAAGACCCATTTCTCATATTTATCAATTTTCTCTAAATTACCCATATGGATACTTCCTCAACCATAATCAAGTAGAAGAGGGAGATGGGGTATTAAGAAAGATGATTATAGTGTTTTAGGAAAAATGTGTCATTTTTCTTATAATTAACTAACTTACCTAACTTCCTTAATCTAATCAAATTAGTTAAATGGGTCTTATATTAAGGACCAGAGGAGTATGTGGTGAACGGCATTGCTCATGATTACAGGTAAGTGTAATTTTGTAGGCTATGATAATATATCAAGTTTCTCTAGAATTAAATCCTTTTGCTTAATTCATAGAAATTAAAAAAAGGAGTTAAATTGATACATGTGGGCAAAAATGAACCCACTTTTATCTACCAAAATCTTAAGTTTACGGAATGAATTTCCAAATCCATTTAATTTATGATTAGCCACCCGGGGGCCCTCCCTCTTCCACTTCTATTTCCCGAGTTACAGAAGAGAACATATGTCTTAGGAGCAAGAAAAAGGTACGCGTGGAGCAATAAAATTTACTTTAATTTCTCGAGAGAAAAAAAGATTCGTCCGCCTTCAAAAGGCCTATGGCAATTCCTTGGGGCCAAACATAATGGGCCTAAAGTTTCAAACAAGGGGGACCAATTGGGTTAAATCTAATTGTTTTGGGCTTCTTCTGTATGTATCTAAGCCCACTCAAGCATACATGTTTAGAGAGAGTTTAAAGAAATTTGAAGCTGCCCTTGCTGCACTACTATTTCTTATGTAATTACCACTTTTTTTTTAGTTATTGACTGTATTTGTGTTTATTTATCCAATGATTATTTTTGTTTAACTGTTGATTACTCTATTTTTGTTATTGACTAATTTTTTTTCAAAAATTCAAAAATGTATTAAGTGTTGTGAGTTTTAGGGACTATTTTTATTTAGATATTTATTGTTCTTGTGTAATTAATAGCTATACAAAAGTAATCATCAAAATTTTAAAAATAAAAATAGTCAATAGTAAAGTTAGAGTAGTCAATAGCTATACAAGAATAGTCACTGAGAGTATAAGGACAATCTTGTCATTTAAAATTTTAAAATAATATAAGGAATTTGATTTTGGGGTTTTGAAATTCATCCACAATAATTTGTCTTCTAATATTTTTGAGGATATTTTATTTTTTGCCCTACAAGTTCTTCTCTCACTCTAAATCATATATAGAGTAGAAGATATCAATTTTTGTCAACTGCCTTGTATATTACATAAATTGGGCAATGATGCTGCATGTATAAGTAAAGGGTATAAATCTCTACTTGTATAAGGTTCATGAAAGTAAATATAGCAATTGAATTTATTAGTGCACCCTTAACATAACATAATCTTATGATTTGGGCTTAAAATACATAATTATAATTACTACTAATTAAAGTGAGGAGATATACATGGAAAATAGATGGCTTCCTTGTTCATGGAACACAGCACAAGTAGTGTAAAGCTCTCTCGTTCTCTCTATCTCTCTCTGGCTCTATCATATTACATTTCATATAAATCATCAAGTGGACGAAGGATCTCCAAATCGGAACACTTTGACGACGTCGTTCAAGTCTCTGAGACCACGACATTGCCCAGCTTCATCATGCACGCTCATCAGTTTTTGGCGGATCATCAAGTGCAGAAGAACAATGATGACGAACTTTACATATATAGCAGAAACTACACATATATTATTGCTCTGGCGAAATCTTGTGATGGTTAGGATCTGATACGTTGGTGACTACAACTTGAATGGGCTCATCAAGATGATGTTGTTGGCTCATTTCTGATGATGGCACCAACTGAGTCATCGTTCTCATTTCTTTGCCCTTTCCCCACAGCACAACGTACAACCCACACACTATCAACAATGCTCCAACCACACTGCACGTACAACGTTAACCAACAAACCCCCAATTAAATCCAATGTTTGATATATATATATATATATATATATATATATATTTATAGAGTATACTACCTTTGTCCTTAGTATATATAAGAGTTGGTTTAACATCCAGTTTGGTTCTAAATATAAAATCCTCTTATATTTATCTATTTTTTTCAAAGTAGTTCTTATAATAATTACACATATTAAAGGTTTTATCAAATGATAGTTCTAACTAATACACATATTTAGTAAGGGTATTTTGGGAAATATAACACATATTTATTACAAATAATTAACTCAATAAAATTTTTTAATCTATTTAAATTGGTCAACTAGCTTTTGTATTAAGAATTGGAGGTAGTAGTTTAGTTATAAGATTCAGCATCAACATTGTACATACCTTCCCAAGTAGAGCTTCTCATTCAAGGTCAAAGAAGCAGCAATGGCCACTATTACAAGCATTAAAGGGGTGAATGCAGAAGCAAACATTGGACCCCTCATCCTCACACACCACGCGATCACTATCACCACCATCCCAGATGCAGCAATCCCCTGCAAAATTCAACAAAATTCTTTTAATCATTTACTCAATCGGTCTTAAACATACGAGTTCAATAACTAATTTGTAGGCATTAAAAAAATTCGTTTATTTGGAGAGAAAACAGTATGTCGTTTTCTTTTTCCTAAGATATCTCTTTTAATCATTTATATTAAACTGCCTAATTGATGGAATAATCAATCTTTTAACATGGAAGACAGAAGGGACGAATGCCTTACATTATTTGATATCGGACGTTACATATGGATGGTCATTAGTGTCAAGTTTAAGGGGGACAAATTTCTCAACATGTTTTGTTTTATCATCTGTATTGTTCAAATTCTTAACTTTATTGAAGGAGGATTATGTAACTTCCACTAATATTAGTGATTTTATGCTATTATAAATAAAATAATTGATAGTAACATACCGCAAAAGAAACAGCCAGGAGCCTAACATTCCAACCCAACTTCCATTGATTAAAATCTCTTTCCATACAGAGGGCAAACACAGTGGCTTGTATTGATCCCATTGTAGACATCAAAGATGTGCTTGAGAGATAGCACGGATATTCCCCACTCATCTTAGCCTGTTCCATATATCAAAACGACAATTCAGATATCTCTGAATCACAAATTAAACGACATGATGAAGAAGATGAACAATTAAATAAATAAATAAATAAATAAAGTGACCTGAATAATTAGCCAAAAGGCATAGGAGAAGCAGCTTGCAAGGGCACAGAGAACACCAAGCAATTCTGAGTGAGCATGTTGTGGGGTCAATACGACGCCGTTTTGGTCATGATGATGGGGATGCAAAAGGTTAACGTGGAAGGACCAAATGTGAATTTCGAAGCCTTTGAAGAAAGTAAGAAGCATTGCCCCACCAATGCCTATTATAGTTCCTAACACCTTCGCTTTTCCTCCTGGTGCTCCCAAACTTAATCTTTCAAACCTTTATACATTTAACACCAAAAAAAAAAAAAAAAAGCAAATAGGTTGATTAAAATAAGTATATCTATTATGCATAGTTAATTATTACACTAATATAAAGTCCTATTTGGTAAAGTTTAATTTCCACTAAGTTGTATAATAATTAACAAACAAATTTCAATACAGCTAGTAATATATGCTAGTCCAACTTGTCAGACCAACCCAATATAACATAAAAACAGATTTAGTTTTGGTAAAGTGACTTTTTTTTTTTAGGCTAAAAAAGAGAGATAAAGCGTCCCACGGAGAAGAGACTCATCTCTCTCTACAAACACATATAATACACACAATATATATATTTATATATCTCACTAGGCCATAGAGAGAATTTCGATATTCATTTTGGAATGTACGATCAATGGGTGGCTTCAGCACTGCTTTATATAAAGCAAATTTATATCATTGATGAGCATGTCGACAGTTAAATATTTATAAAAACAAGATAAAGATTAATTTATTCAGCGAAGAAAAAAGGAAAGGAAAAGAGTGATTTGACTTTGGTCATGCAGATATGCTATTGTCAATATTATCTCTCCCTTTAAGCCTCTTTAGCCACGTGGATAATTTTGATATAAATATAATATTGGATCACGATACGTAACTTTAATTTCCACTAAGATGTGACTTCAGCACAGCTTTGTTGAAAATGTTAGTTAAATAAAAGTATAAAAAATATTTTTTGCTCAGAGGATAAAAAAGTTAGTTAATTTACTAAAAAGATAAAAAATGGAGACAAATATTATATATACATACCCACAAGAGATAGCCAAGATGAAAGTGATGGCCGGAATAAGGTTGTAAATAGCAGAAACAAACGTTGCCGATGTTAAAGCCAGAGCCTCAAAGTAGAGGTTTTGAAATAAACTTCCCCTGAAATATAATTAAAAAATAAACATAAACCATATGAATACATATACCAGTTATTTAACATAAGTGATTTGGTCATAAAAGACAAAGCATATATACTTGTTGTTTTGGTGGCGGTTAACCCTAGAATATCCAAACAAAAACAAGGACGTGCAAAAGGGAAGAAATATGTACCCAAATAAGCCACAAAGAAATGCCATGAAAAGTACTCTCCAAGTAAGCTTTGGTCTCTTGTTCCTGTCAAAACACAAACAACAAAAAGAACCATTTTTGGCCAAGTTAATATAATGAACTCCGAATTAAGTAACCCTCCTACTCCTAAACGCAGGAACTACATAAATAACTAATTTACAAATAATTAACAAAATTAGTTAAGTTAACTATTATTTATTATATATAAAAAATCTGTTTGTTTTCCTCAGAGAACTTTTTTTATTCTTTGCAATGAAAACTATCCTTGTATGAAAACCCTTTTTTAATATGTTAAAACCAAATCAAATTTCTAATTAGCTCGTACGTTTAAGACCAGAGAGGAAGTAATGAAGGAGGAGGAATCAGACCTTTCAAAGACAAGAGCGAGAGGAACAGTAAAAGCAGATGCAAAGAGAAGACGATAGGCGGTAGCAATCCTCATGCTCATTCCATCATTAATGGCGAGCTTATATAACACATTCACTGCTGCAAAAGCAATCTGAACCATCACCATTAATATCACTGGCTTTAACCCATTCAACATCTTGCGTAAATCCTCCATCTCTTCACAATGCTCTCTTTCTTCTTTCTCAACTATAAGTTTCTGAGTTTTAGAGAGAGAGAGAGTGAGTTAGAGAGAGAGGGGTTTGTGAGGTTGTTGAGTGGATGGTGAAGAACCACGGAAGTGGTGAGTATTTATAGAGTTTCTTATTAGGTGTTCAAAGGAGGAAGAGTTTGAATGATGATATGGATTAATCGTTTTGATGCAATGAATGAATAGGAATTAATTAAAGTGATAGTGATTGGGCCGACGAAAGAATGTGCTATTTAGTTAATAATTAATATTTTATTGTTTCTTCCGTAGAAAACGGAATATCTTGTTGTCAACTAATATTTACCGCATAAATGAAGTTTGAAATAGTATATTTACTGTCCCCATGTTTGGTAAAAACATAACGGATCGGATATAGATCATTTTTGCTCCCAAAAAAAATGGCAGTATTACGTTGATGTGTTGCTAATATAACCTGTAACATATAACATGGATAAATGCTTGAAATGTTTAAGTCAATTCTAGGACTTGTGTACAACAGTGGGCGAAGTTTTGATAAAATTTATCTAAACATCTTTTAGATTAATAATATTTACATATATAACTTCTCTGAAGGGGCCAACATGTAATTTAAAATATATAATAAATAAAAAATAAATTATGCAATTTATCATCATGCTTGGCATGACATAGAGAGGAATGAATTTTAATTTGTTTTAAAAAAATTGGACAGATGAAAATATTAGAACAATATGACAGAAAGATGTGTTCATGGCCATATAATCCTTAAACTACAAAATAATAAACTAATTATTCATAAAAATAATGATGTGATATGATTAAAAATTATTATTTTTTGTAACTAATCACCATATATAAAATTTATAAAATAAAAGATAATGAACATTTCTAGTAAAAAGAGGACAATCTTGGGTCATTTTCAATTTATTCCAGTTATGGCTGAACTCATTCCACTACTACCTAGCACTAGCAATCGAACTTGGAACCTCTAGACAAGAATAAAACATTAATGACTTACGGCAACAAATGGTGGAAATTTATCCCTAAAACCTAAAAGTAAAAGACATGTGCAAGGAATTTTAAATTTTCCTAAAATTAGAGGTTTTTTAATTTCAATATAAACATAAACATTCTTTAGTTTTCAAACATTAATCTTTTTTTTAAAAAAAAATCCTACACAAACATACTCTTTAATATAATGACTAATTATACATACATTCATTGAATTTTCATAACGCTATACATACAAGCCTCTTTTCTATATTTAAAGTATACATGAAAGTCTTATTTAGAAAATAAGAGATGTACCTGTACTTTCAGATGTATGTATGTGTACTTTTACAAAAGCTCTCGGATAAAATCTGCAAAATTTATTACAACTTGTTTTTTTTTTAAAAGGAGATTTGTTTAAGTTCTAGAAATAATGATTGATGTTCATGTAATTCAATAAAACTCAAAGAAAAATCATATATTTTACCCTCTATTTCTTCTGGTTCTTTTTAACGCTATTCCTTCTAGTTCTGAACTAAGACTCTGTAAATTTGAAAAGGAAGACGATATATTCATGTGACTAATTATTCTAATTAATAAGCCGGGGCTTTATAACCCAATTGACACTAAGCACGTTTTTAAGCGCGAGCCTGTGAGCTCAAACATTTAGTAAAAGGTGGTATGTAATGGGTGCGTATACTATAGGTTTGTTTGAAATTGTTTATAATCAGATTTTTTTAATAGGAATTTATTGAATATGAGGTAAGTATGTGAAGTCATTACGTAAAAATGCTTATAAGTAATTTACAATTGCCAATCCGTATGAGCACTACTATTTTACTACAGGAAAGAAAAAAGTCACTCTACCTAATAATAATGCTCTGTTTTATGGACCAGACAAAGGAAAGACAAAAGAAGAATAATTGGAGCAAAAGGGGGGCTTCCCGTGTTCCACAAATAATCTTAGGTTGTAAAGCCAACGATCGAGAGTCACACTTTTGAGAAGAAGTTTGGTCAATGAGGACGTCTTTCCAAATGCCAGCTTGCCAATAAGACCTCATGCTTTTTATTATGGTGCTTCAACTTTATTCAGATGGATACATTTATCCAATTAACAGAACCTGGTGGTGGCTGTGTACATGTGTGCGCGCGCTATTATATTTAATTTTTGAGCATGTTAGTTCAGATTCAATTCATCATTCAACACTTTATATGAGTAATTTTAATAAAGATATTAAATGTCAAATAATTATAGTACACCCATGTGGAAATTATGAAACAGGAGCGTTTGCTTTAGCCTTTTCTGATTTCTCTTTGTCTGGTTTGTGTTTGTTTGGTCATCCATCTTCTGCTGTGCGTGCGTGCCTTGTTTTATAGCTGCATCAAATGTATCAGCATCAGAAAATGTTTGCGTTAGATTCTGAAAAATTTAACAAAGTAAAAATTACTTTTTGGGGGAAAAAACAAAGTAAAGATTACTTACATTTTTTTGTTGATTTTTTAACAAACATAAAATTTTTTCCTAATTTATTTAATTTCTTTCTTCAAGGAGAATAATAGAAATTAATTTTTCTTGAGCATTGAGGGTAAGGATAATTAAGGGTAAATCTATCTCTCCCAATTAGGTTTTCCATATAAAGGATTAAGAATTGAAAACCTAACCATTTGGCTAAATAATGAGAGACTGTACCACTCACGCTAATAATTGATCTGAGTTGGTAAGTTTTGGGAACTAGTTTCGGTGCTCATCCATTTGATGAGCACCATAAGCTCATCAAATCTGAACCGTCCATATCTCATTTGGATGGTTCAGATTTGATTTCTTTTTTATTTTTATTTATTCAAAATAATTATTTTAATATGTAGAGAATCTAAAATAGTGATGATCTCTTAACTATCATTCTTTCAAAAAATAGTTTATTCTATTTAAAAATAATTAATTAAAGAAATCAAATCTAAACCTTTCAAATGAAATATAGACGGTTCAGATCTGATGAGTTTATGATGCTCATCAAATGGATGAGTACCGAAACTGGTTCCGTAAGTTTTGCCTAATTCATGATTTAACTATTAACCTTCACTTATAATGCTTAAAAACCGTTACCTCAATTCTTGAAACCCTTCCTAGACAATAGGTAAAAACAGCATAGACTAAGAGAAACTCATGCCTATAATTATATGCAATAGTTCTTTTTTTTTTTGTGGTTATATGGAGTTGTGGATATGGTTTTTATTAATGTTATAAGATGAAAATACTATAATACACCTACACATAAAATTCTTATATCGTGACAGCAAAAAGAAAAAAAAAATTCTTACATTATATTTTTCTGATTCTATTTATAAGTTACTTCTAATATATTTTAACTGATTAGCTGAGTTAGCTTAAATGGTAAGGATGAAATATATATATATGGCTAGACATTAAAAGGTTCAAATTCTCCTGACGTAATAAATTAAAAACGAAAAAAAAAGAACTCAACCCAAATTTATTCTGACGTGCGAAAACTATCTTTTGACAAAAAAACTGATCTTTGTGGGCCGCATAGATAAGTACCTTTCATTCTCTGCGAAAGCAGCCTCACAATTGTTCATATTTAAGCTGAGGAGCTCAATAATTTGGCTTTGTCTTGTCCGATAGGTGCATACACGTTTGGTGACCTTGACTTCTTTTTTGAGCGCCAAAAGATACCTCAAATAATACTCTTCCGGTCCTTAATATAGGACCCAATTCTTGAGTTGATTTTGGTCCTAAATATAAGACCCATTTCTCATATTTATCAATTTTCTCTAAATTACCCCTATGGATATTCTCTCAACTATAACCAAGTAGAAGAGAGAGGGGTATTAAAAAAGATGATTATGGTGTTTTAGGAAAAATGTGTCATTTTTCTTATAATTAACTAATTTACCTAACTTCTTTAATCTAATCAAATTAGTTAAATGGGTCTTATATTAAGGACCGGAGGAGTACTATAGTACGCGTTTCCTCAAAAGCAGTTTTACCAATAGTTAATATTTCTCGTATCTTTGATATAAGATCTAATTAACTAATTTGAGTAGATAAAAATATTAATTAAATTAGTTAATATAATTTTTTTAAAACATTCTAAATATTTTTCTTAATTCTCTCCATTATTCTCTTTTTTTATTACTGTTGAGAGAATATCAATATGTTCATTGAAATTTACGCTAGATTTTTTTTTAATAATTGTAGTGAGTGTCAATCATACCGCTATGACTCATTTTTAAAATTAAATGTTGTGACGCATGAGAAGCCTCCCAGCTAACTGGTTATCTATAATGTAAGTTTATTCGCCAAAAATAATTTCAGCAATAATATTTATGTTACACACATCAACAATTTAGTTTTAGAATAAAAAGTTAATATCGTTGCGAAACTGGTGTATGATCCTTTTCAATTCATGAATGAACATTTCCTCCAATTTTAAATGAAGATATATAAAACAGTGTCAAATATTATGCATGCATGTGGAAGTTTGGTAGACAGTCATTTTGCCTTTTTTATATTTGGCTTTGTGATCTTGTTTACATATGTTTGGTTATGTTTTGTAATGTTTTAATTTGATTTGTTTAATCAATATATAGCTGCACCATGCATATCAAACTCTTCTTTTACTTTTGTAATAAAGTGGTGGAAAAAATCTGACAAAAAAAAAAGTGGTGGAAGAAAGAGGCATTCGTAATTCTGTGGGTGGGCGGAGTATCGTTAGCATGGTGACGATATCAATATATTAAAAATGTTTTTAAATTAATAAGCTGATCCATGAATTCTGAAGGCTTATAATGATTGTGAGATATAATATATAAATATATATATATATATATATATATATATAAAAGAGAAAGAAAGCTTATAATGATTAAAAAGTCTTGTCAAATATATACATTTATTAGGGTGGAAAGAGTACACCTTTGTTCTTTAACTTTTAATAATATTTTATTTTCATCTCTTAATTTTATAAAATATTCTTTTAGTTTTTTAATCCCGGTACCGTTACTAAAAATCCTGATACTGAAATTTTAAATGTTGAAAAAATATTTTTAAATTTTAATGAATTACATTTAATTTTTAAAATAAAAATGATTGTAAGAAAAAAATCATTATTCCAAAATAATAATGTTCAAATTAATAAACATTAAAATTATCCTTTGAAATTAAAGGATCAAATTAAAACTATATAAACTTAGAGGATTAAAGTTGTACTTTTGCCTAAAAAATTTCTAGTATGTTATTCATTAAGTTGATTTTTGCATGGAGAATTCATATTTTCTCATGTTTGGATATTAAATATGAGTAAATTTGACTTGATTCATGGGGCAAAAAAAATTCATATGTGATGAAATTGAGGCTTAATAAGAAGTGAGATATGTGTGTGTGTGTGGACTTACCTGTAAACTTACTGTAAAATTTTAGCTTGGTTAACATTCAATAAACTTACATCCTTATCCTTATGGGAAACGGGACCGATATGTCTGTGTGAATTCTCTTTTTCCCCAGTTATTCAGCTTTCATTTCAGGGCTTTTTTTTGGACCGATATTTCAGGACTTAATTTTGGCTTTGTCTTGTTTTATTGGCGCAAATGTTTGGTGAGCCATTTTCTAATGTGATCTTTTATAGCTGCCTACATATTTGTGTGCGCCTTTACGTCTTTTCTGTACGTGATTTGATTCGTCAAATAGTGCTGATTCGTTCGGGCAAAAGTCGAATCACACAATAATATGCTATATACGACTTTTAGTGTTTGATATAAAAATTAATGAGCTAATTTGAATATATTAAAAAAATTAATTAAATCAGTTATTTATAATAAATATGTATTTGTTTTTCTAAATATCTTTACTAATCATATATATGTATTAACTAAAACTACCATGTAATGAAACATTTATTAACATGTACAATTACTATTAGAAATGCATTGAAAAGAAATAAATAAATATAAAGGACAAAGTGGATTGGGATCTTATATTTAGACTCAAAATGAATATTAAACTAATTCTTATATTAAGAGGTAATATTAAATTTAAGAACTTTATCCTTGCGAAAAGATATTAATAACTTACTTTCCCGGAAATTTCTTGATATCTTCTTGTTTTTGCCAACCCTTGATATCTTATCTTATAAAACAACCATTGATTGTTACTTAACCTTTATGTCTGGATGAATAGCACATGCTATGACTATAGGGAAAGCTTGAATAAAAAGTGGGCCCTGTTTTGATTAGCGTTTTCATGTAAGTGAAGATAAAACTATTATCTACTATCATATACTTACTTCATATTCTGTAAATCACGTTTGAAAACCTACTTATAAGTCATTCCAAATAGGCCCGTGGTCAGCTCTTTATCATGAAGTTATTTTTTTTGTTCTTTTTTAAAATAAATATATATAACATCCGGTAGCATATATTGGCTTATATTTAAACATTGTAGAGTACTAATTTAACGAGCTAGGTAGCTCTCCTAGAAGTTACTTTATATTCATATAGACTCAAATTTGAGAATTTATATATAAGCAGTCATAACTACTTCTAAATTGAGTCTTATTAATATGTTTGAACACTCTTAAACAAATCAGTGTTTTTAAAAGCATGGTGTTTTTTTTGTTGTTTTTTAACCAAAT
Source organism: Neltuma alba (assembly GCF_004799145.2). Classification (NCBI taxonomy): domain Eukaryota; kingdom Viridiplantae; phylum Streptophyta; class Magnoliopsida; order Fabales; family Fabaceae; genus Neltuma; species Neltuma alba. The sequence goes on along the minus strand of NW_021634100.1, from coordinate 5,275 downwards.
TTTTGTTACTAACTAATTTCATATATGTAATTGTTGTCAAATTTAAAATTAAATTTTATTTTCTACCATGCCATCATGCAAACTCTTAAAGAACTAGATTTATTTTCTATGCATTACACTAGGCGAAAGATATGCATCGTGTTCTTCTCGACTTCTAAGTCATCTATATTTTATATATATATATATATATTATGTGATAAAATATTGACTTTATATTAAATAATTGATGGATCAACATATGCGTATCTCCTACTTTAGTTTGGAAAACGATGCTTCCAAATCTGCATATATAATCAAGGGTTATATTGAAGCCACACCATTATTATTATCTGATTCTACATATATATGTCATATGCTCATAGAAAGAGAGGATATATCTTTTCCATTTTGTTTTATATATATATATATATGCATATATATAATATTTATTCATATGTAGGAATCTTCTAAATAATTTGACGTTGTCTTGTTTTATGGGTGCATAGATATTTGGTTTGGTAACCTTTTATTTGTTACGCTCTCTTTTTATAGGCTTATATATATATATATATATATTATATAGAGAGAGAGAGAGAGAGAGAGAGATGTATATATATGTGTGTGTCCCATTACTTAGAAGAAAGTGGAGGCAAAGGAGGCAGTCCCCCCTTCTCATTTTTTTCATGGAAGGAAGAAGGCTAAAGTGTACGTGTTGTCCCCCACTTCACTCCGACAAAAATATATGGAAATAATATTTTTAAAATTAATATATATAGTTTTATTCATTTATTTATTTATTTCATTGATGAATAATATATTGAAGAAATTGTTTCTTAATTATTATTTACTTAGAACATGTTCCTTTTTGCCCAAATATTGCTTGTTAATTATTTCATTGAAATGAATTCTTCTTTACAGTTTAAATGTACCTGTGTACATGAGGATTTCTCCAATTCTTAATTCATTGATAGTATGTTAAATTACAAGAAGATGGTTATCTTCAAATAATGTGATCCAAAATTCAGAGGGATTGATGGAGATAAGCTAGCCTTAATAAAAAATAAAGTGATATTAAATATTTATACCATAGATATGTTAGTCTTTTTTTTTTTTTTTACTGAGTTCTATCTATACCATAGATATATCTTCAATTTTTTTGGTATGATGCATTAAAAGGAGAACATAATAACTTAAAAGTTCTTTTTTTTTCCCCCAAAAAATTTGTACGCATTTCTTTAGCAATAAAGTTTCGTGGAGACCAATGAAACATACGGAGAAATGAATATTATCAAAGAATAAAAAAAGTTACATGGACCTAAATCATATCTCTTCATGGTTGATAAGGTTTATAAAGTTTAACTTAAGTTTAAAAACAGAATAAATTAATTATTCGTATGCAATATTAATCACTAAGATTAACTTAAGTTTTTAAAGTTTATAACTTATATATATTATTTTTGGTAAAAATATATACTTTTATAGAAGTTTATAGAAGTTATATTATATATGAACATATTTATTTGTTCTTTCTGTAAAATTCGAAGTAGAACTTTTTTAAGTGGTTATCTTTCCAATGGACTCAGGCCCAAAATATATTCTAGTAGACACATTTTACCACTTTTTGCATGTATTGGATTGGATATAATCATACTGTTAATTACTCATCAATAATAATGACTTATGTTAACCGACATGTGTTTCACGCGCTCTGCCCGCCCCGAACCCCCCCAGGCTTGGATTTGGGCCACCACGGTTGCTTAGCCTGGGCTGGACCACATTATTCTAAGGCCTCAATTAATAATGACCAAATTATTTTTTGTTTAATGGCCTAATTAATCATTGAATATCATAATTCATGGTTGATTTTGGTTACATGTTGCATAATTTATTTTTCTTTAATTTGACATATCCTATAATTATTTTACATTTATTCCATAAGTAATAAATATTTCCATAAAATTATCATTTTCCATATGATTCATATACTCACCTTTTAATTTAATGAATTCATCAAAAATTATATAATGATCACTATATATATATAACAGTCTCTTATAATGTGATAACATATAATGATCACTTATAATGTGATAACATGTAAATGAAGCTTACACATGAGGAACGTAGCGTGCTTAATTTGTTATCTCTTATGACCAACTTATTTATTTGCTATTATTAACTAATGTTATATAGATTTAACAAAAACACGTTTACATAGACTTTGATCTAAGTTATGTATTATTCATAACTTATGAATGTATAATGAGATTTGTTTTAAACTTTGTATTATGATTAGATATCACTAGCCCAAAAAAGTACTCCTCTGGTTCTAAATATAAGACCCTTATATACACTAGTATAAGGGTATTATATTTAGGATCAGAAGAGTATTATAATTAGATATCTCGTACATTCTCCGGTGCTATAAATTTTTTATATTTATATCAATTAATATCATTTTATAAACTAAGCTAGATTGTAAGCCTTGTGCGCCTCATACATATCTATGATGTGTTTTACTGAATAAATCATTAACCAAGATTAGTATGCTAAACATTACTCCTTCTGTCCCTTATTCTTATATATTCTCTCTCACAACTACCCACTTCTAATGAGAGCATATTTGAAAAAAATACATATTTATCACGTAATATGGTTATTTGAATTTTATAATAAGAGATGGAAGGAGTATCTATGTCATGAACTTTTTTTGATAAATGATAAGTCCTAAAACCAACGTAGAAGAATGATTGATAACATTAAATAAAGTGAAATTACAAATCATTATTGAAGCTAAATTATATATTTATTCTTAATGCAAATTTGCTACAATCATGAGAAGAGTGTGTTTTGGTCATCTTTGGGCTTATTCTGGGAATCATCTTCAGTTTTGGATAATGAAGAAACTTGATGAACAGCAATCTCAACGGCTCCAGATTGTTGAGCGATATGATCGGACGGTAGTAATTGATTCATCTTCTTCGCCTCTTTGCTCTTTCCCCACAACACCAGGTATAACCCTGCCACTATCAGCACTGTTCCAATCACACTGCATGCACACACAAATTCCCCAAGTCAAATAATTATAATTTATATAAAACATATATAAATATAGATTTATATAATTTTTAGCTCTTAGAGTTGGTTTTTATTTTAGTTTTGATACCCCAATTTCAAATTTGTAGCTTTAGTCCTTGAAATTTAGTCTGTCTTAAAATGTTAGTTTTTGAAAATGTAATGGTATTAAAATCTGCTGAAGTATTATAAATGGTATTTAAGTGGTAATGTAAACTCATCAAATAGCACTTAGCTGAATTTTCTGTGAATAACAAATTATATATAGAGAGGGATGAGTTCACAAAAGACAGCATAGTGAATAGCTCTTCAAACGAACAATGAGGAAAAAGGGAGCTAAATAGCTACGATTTAAGGACATGTTCTTTATTTTTTTTTCCCTATATCTTATTTACACATGGTCAAGCTATATGTCCTTTAACATTGTTTATGATACTAGACAGATTTTAACACTGTTATATCTCCAAGGACTTATATCCTAAGATGACTAAATTTTGGAGATTAAAATCATGAGTTTCAAATTTAGAGATCAAAACCAAAATATGCCTGGACCAAGAATTACATTAATGTTTATATACAAATAATTATCTATTTTTTAAATATCATTTTTTTTAGGGGGGGGGGGGAGAATCTACAGACACACACATCTATCACCTGCCCAAGTAGAGGCTTTCATCCAGCATGAGAGAGCCAGCGATGGCGACAATCACAAGCATGAGAGGATTGAACACTGAGACATAGAGTGGGCCCCTCATCCTCACACACCATGCTATCACTATCACCATTATTCCTGATGCCACTACTCCCTGCACAGTGCATACACACACACACACACAAGTCAGACTCAGTGCAATACATATAAGACCCGTCTTCATATTGGATTGACTAATTGGAGAATCAACTGAAAGTAGATATAGTGTTAAGGCAAGTTCTATCTCAAATTGGCTTAAGCTACTTTGAGAAAAAGACAAAATAATATGTACCTAATTCAATAAAAATTTAAGGGTAAATAAATGTGTACTTTTAACCTTGACATTATTCCTCGGATGCAATTTTATGATCACGGTTAAAACTGCATTGAAAAAAAAAAACAAACGTAATTTATATATAATTCGTTGAAAATCTAACAATCTTAGTCATATATGTATATATTTACCGAATAAACGGCGGTTAGGAGTCTAACATTCCAATGCAACCTCCATTGGCTCCAATCTCTATCAATACAAAGAGCAAACACAGTGGACTGTATTGCTCCCATTGTGGACATCAAAGCTGTGCTTGAATGATGCTTTGGGTATTCCTTACTCATCTTTGCCTACAATTTCATGCATTCGTCAACCAAACTTACACAATAAGTTACAATCCTAAACTGATGAACCAATTGATCGATCAAACTGATCAGTTCGGTCTGAGTTTCAAAACATTGGTACCTGAATGATGAGCCAAAGTGCGTAGGAGAAGCAGCTTGCAATGCCACAGAAAACACCAAGCAATTTGCTTCCATGTTGTGAGGTTGAAGTGTTATTGTGACGCAAAAGGTGAATGTGAAATGTCCAAATGTTGATTTCTATGCCTTTCATGAAAGTTAGCATCATTGCCCCTCCAACTCCTATTATTGTTCCTAACACTTTCGCCTTCCCTTCTGCCTTCCCCAGATTAAATTTTTCATATCTGTCACCATGATCCAAAAAAAAAACACAAATTTAGTTAAATTATGATGATCAGAACTATAATTTCTCATTAGTAGAACAATTGGAAATTTTCTAAGAAAGGAGAAATAATATTTTACGCATCACTTAACAATGTCAAAAAAATGTAAGCACAAAAGATATATACCCGAAATAAGGCAATGTAATCAAAAGTTGAAGAATATATGACCAAATAATACACTTTTTAAATATTAATTATTCATCTGTCGAAAGTGAGAGTGAAAAGTGAAAACCTACCCACAGCAGACTGCCAAGATAAAAGTGACAGCAGGAATGAGATTAAAGACAGCAGAAGCAAATTTGCGGATATTAAAGCCAACCCTTCAGAATAAAGGTTTTGAACACACTTCCCCTGCAACAGAATATTAACCCATTATAACATGATCCATGTAAATCAATATTTAATTTGAGCCACACAACACACACCACCCACACACGTATATTTGATACTTAATGATTTATATATAATCAAACTCCTACCCGAATAAACCACAAAAAAATGACATGAACAA